>NW_026596149.1:15647369-15647877 GCF_907164565.1 Psammomys obesus
CACACACACACACACACACACACACACACACACACACACACACACACCACAGCTTTTCAAGAGGTCTTGAGGGTGAGTAAAGATCAACAGACCTTTACTCTGGATGGTAGCATCCAGCCACCTCCTCCATTCCAACCTTCTCTTCTATATGAGGGAGAGAGGTTAGCTGGTTTCTTGAGCTGCTCCCTGGTTTCTTGTATTCTCCCAATGAGGATACTTCAGAGATGGCACAATGGTTAAGAGCACTGGCTGTTTTCCCAGAGAACCTGAGTTCCGCTCCTAGCATGCACATGGCCACTCACAGCACTCTACAGTTCTAGTTCCAAAAGATTCTGATGTCCTCTACTGGCATCTGTGGCCACTAGACATGCATATGAATTGCAATCATAATTGTAGGCAAACGCACACATAAAATAAAAATTACTAAGTAAACCTTTAGAAAGAAAGAAGGGAGAGATGTGAAGAAAGAAAGAAAGAAAGAAAGAAAGAAAGAAAGAAAGAAAGAAAG
>NW_026596149.1:15647887-15648596 GCF_907164565.1 Psammomys obesus
AGAAAGAAAGAAAGAAAGAAAGAAAGAAAGAAAGAAAGAAAGAAAGAGAGAAAGAAAGAGAGAAAGAAAAGGTTAGTTCAGAACTAAGCACTAAAGGGTTAATAATTTTCTAGGAAGAAGGCCCCGAACTGAGCTCTGGCAACTGATGTCCCAAACATTCCACAGCAACAGTTCCAGATGGCAACTTGGGTAATTCAGGACATCCTCTGGGTGGTTTGAAGTGACTCCCATGAGTCACACCCAAACCTCTGGTCCCTCCGGCAGCTAATTAAGACACACCCTGCCTCAAACTACTTTACCATCTGGGCTGGTTTTGAAAGAAAAAATAATGAAATTACATTATGTCATGGGAAGATTTCTTTTTTGCTTTGTGTTTTTCAGTTGACATCTCCAAATAAAATAATTATTTATATATAAATATGGAGACCATATTGAATTTTTAAGAACCATGTTGGGAAAGTTTGAGGCAACTCTTTTATAGTCTTCTTTTGTTGACAAATACAGTTCTGCCATGCAAAACTGTGTTTGCTTTCTGGTGTCAGGTTCTGACTAATTTTCCCACTTGTCACCTACTTCCCCAATACTTTTCTCACTGTGTCCTCCTTAATGAATCTGCTGTAGTCACCACTCCTGATGACCATGGTTTATTTCACGCTTTTGTGCTTTCTTTCTTTCTTTCTTTCTTTCTTTCTTTCTTTCTTTCTTTCTT
>NW_026596149.1:15648606-15648761 GCF_907164565.1 Psammomys obesus
TCTTTCTTTCTTTCTTTCTTTCTTTCTTTCTTTCTTTCTTTCTTTCTCTTTCTCTTTCTTTCTTTCTTCTTCTCCTCCCCTCCCTTCCTTCCTTCCTTCCTTCCTTCCTTCCTTCCTTCCTTCCTTCCTTCCTTCCTTCCTTCCTTCCTTCCTTC
>NW_026596149.1:15648771-15670658 GCF_907164565.1 Psammomys obesus
TTCCTTCCTTCCTTCCTTCCTTCCTTCCTTCCTTCCTTCCTTCCTTCTTTTTCCTTATTGGTGACTGAACCCAGGATTTCACTCATGCTGTAGAAACACTCTTATCACTGCACTGTATTCTCAGTCTACAGCATTCTCTTCATATTCTTCCACCATATACAATTTCAGAATCTATTTTAAAAAACAAAAAACCTTCTTTTAACGCTTTGCAGATCTCACTGAATTATCCTTCACCTGTTGTTTTATTCCTGTTTTTTTTTTGTGTGTGGCGTTTGAGCACTGAACCCAGCCACCCATAGCCATTTATTTTACTCCTGAGCTCTGGAAGGTCTGGCAGAAATGGTCCTTGTGGCATCTCTTCATGTTTGTCAGTGTGTGTCTACCTCTTTACCAGCCGCTCTCAGAATACATGTATATATTCTTCATCTATCTATCTATCTATCTATCTATCTATCTATCTATCTATCTATCTATCTAACTATCTATCCATCCATCTACCTATTACAATTTATTCACTTTGTATCCTGGCAGTAGCACCCTCCCTTCTCTACTCTCAATCCCATCCACCCTTCTTCTTCTGCCCCTGTGCCCCTTCCTTAGTCCATTGAGGGGAGAACCTCCTCCCCTTCCATCTGACCCTAGCTTATCAGGTCTCATCAAGACTGGCTTCATCATCTTCCTCTGTGGCTTGGCAAGGCTGCACACCCCCTCCAGGAGGAGGTGATCAAAGAGCCAGCCACTGAGTTCCTGTCAGAGACAGCCCCTCCTTGTCTTACTAGGGAACCCACTTGGAAGCTGAGCAGTATATGTGTTTCCTCTGAGCATGGGTCTAGGTCCTCTCCATGCATGGTACTTGGAGTATTGGTCTCTGCAGGCCACACTGTGACCAGGTTTTTTGGTTCTGTTGGTCTCCTTTTGGAGCTCCTGTCCCCTCCAGGTCTTTATATCTCCCTTTTCTTCCATCTTCCATAAGGTTTTCTGCACTCTGCCCTAAGTTTGGCTATGAGTCTCAGTATCTCCTCCGATACCCTGATGGGTAGAGTCTTTCAGAGGGCCCTCTGTGGAAGGCTCCCTGTCTTATCCTACTTCCAATGTCTATCCTGTTTGCCCATCTGAGTGAGGTTTCAGCCTCTTCCTGAGGGTCCTCCTTGTTGTTTAGCTTCTTTAGGACTATAGATTTTAGTATGTTTATCCTATATTATATGGCTAATATCCACTTATAAGTGAGTATATATCATATGTGTCTTTCTCCTTCTGGGTTACCTTACTCAGGATGATCTTTTCTAGTTCCATCCATTTGCCTGCAAATTTCATGGTTTCCTTGTTTTTAATTGCTGAGTACTATTCCATTGTGTAAATGTACCACAATTTCTGTATCCATTCTTCAGTTGAGGAACATCTTGGTTGTTTCCAGATTCTAGTTATTATGAATAAAGTTGCTATGAACATAGTTGAGCAAGTGTTCTTGTTGTATGGTTGAGTATCCTTCAGATATATGCCCAGGAATGGTATGGCTGGATCTTGAGGTAGCACTATACCTAATTTTCTGAGAAAGAGCCTGCTTGATTTCCGAAGTGGTTGTACAAGGTTACAATCTCACCAGCAATGGAGGAGGGTTCCCCTTTCTCCACAACCTCTCCACCATGTGTCATCCCCTGAGTTTTTGATCTTAGCCATTCTGATGGGTGTGAGGTGGAATCTCAGGGTCATTTTGATTTGCATTTCCCTGAGAGCTAAGGATGTTGAACATTTCTTTAAGTGTTTCTCTGCCATTTGATATTCCTCTGCTGAGAATTCTCTGCTTAGCTCTGTACCCCATTTTTAAATTGGATTATTTTGTTTGTTGGCATTTAACTCCTTGAATTCTTCATATACTGTCCCTCCTATTGTTCATTGCTTCATATTTCTTCCCTTTCTTCAAAATATAATTACAAGTGCCATGAGATATGTGACCAGACAAAACATTTCTTCCCAAAGCTTCATGAAATACAGTCTGTAGGGGTTCTTAAGAAATATTAGGTTAATACATTTTATTTTTGATGGATATACACTTCTTTTTAATTGTTCAAGAGTCAGAATTTTTTCAACTCATTTCAACTCCACAAATAAAGTTGTTTTCTTCTCATTTTCATATGAATATGTGTATGTGTTTTTGTAGGTGCATGTATATGTTGGGGGCAGGGAGCATATGCAAATTTGTGCATATGTGTATGGAGGCCAGAGGTCAATCTCAGGCATTGCTCCTCAGGTATTGTCCCATCTTGTGTTTTGAGATGGAGTCTCAAAACTCAATAGTCTGGAGCTCACCAACTTAGTTAGGTGGGCTCCAAGCGAGCCTGGGAGATCTCCCTTTCCCTCCTCCCTGGCACTGAAACTGCCAGCAGCGCCACCATACCAGGCATTCTTTACACAGATTCTGGGGTTGGGAGTCATAGCCTCACGTTTGCATTGCAAGCGCTTCACTTGCTGGATCATTTTCTCAGCCCCAAGTTGGTTCTATATTGAGATCTAGGGGTTGGGAAGAAGAAGGAAGGAAGGAAGGAAGGAAGGAAGGAAGGAAGGAAGGAAGGAAGGAAGGAAGGAAGGGAGGGGAGAAGGGAGGAGAAAAGGAAGAAGAGAGAGCGGGACAGAGAAGCCACCACCATTTTGGTTCCTAGTTACCATGTATTCATGTAGGAGCATGGGGGAGCTGGAGTTGCTAAGTGTTGCACACACACACACACACACACACACACACACACACACACACTTGATCATGACAGATTTTAGACTAAAGCTGCTGCAGCAAGAGACAAAGACGTGGAGTAACTGCGGGGATTTCTGAGGAAAAGTAACTGGGCTGAAGCTGTAAAACTAAAATAGATTCCAACACTCTTCTAACACATCTCCTTGGGCCCATAAACCATGGCTTATGTTCTTGCTGCAATACAGTGGAAACTCAGCTGTACCTGAAATCATCATTTCAGGCCTGAAGTACTAAAATAAGCAATATTTCATTGGGCATTTTCTGATTTCTCATGGTTATTGCATTTTATTTGTTTATTTGGGATATGGGGAGCACATGTGTGGCACAGCACACAGATGGAGGTCAGAGGGCAGATTGCAGTGATTGAACTGTTTTTTTCTAATATTTGAGTCTCAGGAATTGAACTTGAACTTGGTCCACCAGGCTTGGCAGCAAGCTCCTTTATCCATTAACTCATCTGTCTAGTCCTGATTTTCATGTTTCACTTATTTACTTTTGAAGATGTGCGTGTGTGTGTGTGTATCTGTGTGTGTCTCTGTGTGTGTGTGTGTCTGTGTGACTGTATGCCACATGTGGATGGGTGGTATTGGTGCCAATTGAGGATACATTGGATCCCTAGAAGCTGGAGTTACAGGTGGTCGTAAGCTGCCCTAGAGTGGGTTCTGAGAATCAAACTTGAGTTTCTGGAAGAGCAGCGAGTGCTCTTAACTGCTATGCCATCTCTCTAACCTCAATTTTACTGCATTTTTAAAAGCAATTTTATTTCATCTCGTTTTTAGCAATTTAATTTTTTTCTGAGAATTTTATACAGTGTATTTTGGATTATATTCACCCTCCTTTCCCCAACTCTTCCCAGACCCACCCAAGTAAATTTGTGGCTTCTTCTTGTTCTTCTTCTCTTCCTTTTCTTCCTTTTCTTTTTTCTTCTTCCTTTTTCTAAATCTATCAATTCAAATTCATGCTGCCCATATACTCTTGGACATCTGGCCTTCCCCTGTTGTCGACCTACCAAGGGTTACACCCTTAAAGAAAACCGATTCTCTCTCAGCAACCGTCAGTTGTCAATAACTCCTGAACATTCAAAACTCAACATAACTATTTATCTCAAAAGCAAGAATCATCATTCAACACAATATTACATGTACCAAAGTTTAATCATTTAAAACTATACTGGACCAGAAATATCTACCAAAACAAGATACCTTTGTTGTTGTTATAGTTTTGTGTTTCTTGATACAGGGTTTCTCTGTGTAGCTGTGGCTGTCCTGGGCTTGCTTCATAGACCAGGCTGGCCTCGAACTCACAGAGATCCACTTGCCTCTGCCTCCCCAAGTGCTGGGTTCACAAGTATGCACCACTGAACCCAGAAGAAGGAGATACATTTTATTTAGAGTTATAAACTTCTGTTTAACAAAATTGTAAACTTATTAAGCCCATGTCCAAGGGCAAGTGCCATACTTTTAAGCCAAAGTCTTATATGAAAAATTGTAAAAATTTTTTTGATAACATGCAACTTCAACAACAGTATAGAAACAGAGTCAGTTCATTGTTCTGTCTCCGGAGTTTACAGTTTATTGGAGGACCAATGACTCTCACAACAACCTTCTGACTCAGCAGCAAAGACCATGTTATATTTATTATACTTTGGGAGTTCTGTGTTTCCCGGGCTAGCTATCAAATGTCAGTGTGAAGGCTGTGTGCAGGATGGATGTCTCTGGAATCCTGTAAGGGAAGGGCCAGAACTGGGTACCCAGGCTTCCGAAGGTCATCCTGGGTTAATGACCTGGTGAAGTAGAAGGGTAAATGACAAAGAAAGACCCAATTTGATAACATCTTTCTTTTTATGCCTTGTGTTTATAATTTGTAACACTGACCCATTCGAAAAAGATCTTAGCATGGGGTGTACCTATATGTGTGTGTACATATAGGTGTGTGCAAGTGTGTGCGTGTGTATCCATATACATGTGGAGATCAGAGGTCAATGTTGCATGCCTTTTTTCTTTCTCAATTGCTCTCTGCCTTACTTTTGAGGCAGGATCTCTCAGTGAACATGGAGCTCATCAGTTTGGCTAGACTGGCTCGCCAGTGAGTTCCAGGGCTCCTACTAACTTCACTTCCCCAGAGCTGGGATTTGAGGTATATAGCACCACAGCTGGCTTTTTAAGTGGCTGCTAGGGAATCTGAACTTGGCTTTTCATACTTGAGCGGCAAACACTTTCCTGGCTTCCCAGCCCCTAAGGGCAGTTTTGATCTGTGGAAATCTAGTTTACAGAACAGGCCACCCAAGCTCCCTGCAGATGTAGAGCAGCATAGAGTTTGAAATAACAAACAAAAAAGTGACTAAATTCTGCTCAAGGTTAGGCTACACTGAATAGCAAACTCAAATACTGTAGATATTACATAGGTACCAGCGCCTTCCATGGGTGTGTAAAAACCTTCACGCAAAACCCAGTGGCTTAAAGTAGCACCCATCTTGCATGATATTGGAGGCAAGGATTGGAGAAGAGGTCATCTCATGCTGTAGACAGGAGTCACTTAGAGCTATCTGTCTAGTAGAGCAGCTGACACGGAGGGTCAGAACAGTTTTCTCCCATGCCACGCTTGGCAAGGATGGCTGGAGATCTTACTGTGACCTCCGATGTCTCTGTGTGGCCTCTGAGGAACCTCAGACCTTAAAAAGGAACATTTCAGGACACCTGGGTAAAAGCCTTGGGCTTTGCTCTGGCCTGGCCTTGTAGTTCTCATATACAACTTCCAGTACGTTCTGCACATCATGCAAACCACCGATGTCCAGACTCAATGAGAAATGAAACTTCATCTTACAGAGGGAGGAGGAACAAAGGTTTTCATGGTTGGCAGTGAAAGTGTAATTCCATACAACATCCTGTATTGTGTGTGCTGGAGCTGGTCTTCACTGACTTTACTGAGAAGGTGTTGAAGGTGGGACCCCTTTTGACTCTCCCTTCTAGTGGTAGAATAAGGTAACACTGTTGTGGGGTACCATTCATGTTGAATTTTCGTTTGCTCGAGTGCATTTCCGAGCAATTGGTTTTGTTGTCAGAGGCTCATCAGTCATGCAGTGAAAGCCACAATGCCATTCAGGAAGTACCATCTTTCCATCCACACTCTAGAACGTGGTTTTGCCATTTACTTCACTGGTCTATACAGCCAATAACTGAAGCACACAGTGCTTACTGACCCTGTAACATTTATTTTCATCTCTGTCTTCCCCATTATTGTACTAACATTTACATCATTTGCCATGAAGAAAATCTGTAAGTAGCCAAGGAGGCAACCATGGCCAGTGGGCTGCTCCTGTCTGCACCTCAGGACATGGATCAACTCAATTACCCTTTTATTATTTTGTTGTTGTTGTACTAACATAGGTATAATGATGCTGTCTTAGCTCTTTTTCAGAATATGGTTCAGTGTCATTGCTTATATCAACTACCAGTACAGCCATCTCCAGAACACTTTGCTAAGTGGAAACTCTGTACCATTAATAAACCGCAGTTCCTTTTCTTGACCACATTAGCTATTGCATGTAGCAGCTTCATATAGTACTTGTCTTCCTGTGTCCAGTGTTTTCCATTAGCATAATGGCTTCAAGTGTTACTCTTATTGAAGGGCATGGCGGGATGGCCTTTCTTTTTCAGGGTGCGTAGATTATAGTTTATCATATACTGTATTTTATCAGTTCATCTGTTGATGGACACGGGCTGCTTCTACCTTGTTATCAACTACACTCCTCTAAATATGGGGGAAACGAATGGCAGCCATTTTTAATCTAGAGAGTACAGGACATACATGAGTAAAACAGGATTGAAACAAGAAAAACCATGCTAAAAGATCTGGAAACGTAGCTACTGGCAGCCTCAGAGCCAGTGAGGCATGTGAGATTGACAAGGCCTGTGGTGAATGGAACGTGGACGTGGTCTAGAAGCTGAATCAGAAGAGGCAGCCTCTATCACTGCTGGTAGATAATAGTCCTATGTACAGATGCCAGACAGAGATGCCCTCAATTTCTCAGCCATTAAATATCTTCTAAACTTGAGCATTTTAAACTATTATGAATAAAATAATGGAACATCTCCTCCTAAAACATACTAATCGGCAAAGTTGTTTGACTAATTAATATCAGGTTAAACTGTTTTAATGGTAGCCACCAGGACTAGCAAACTATATGAGAACAGTAAATGTTTAAATTCTCTGTTATAGCAACGTAACTCCTTCTCTTCTCTGCTATTATATTAGCACCAAAGCATCCCCGGACTTTCTGTAAATGAATGGATTTGTGGCTGTGTTCCACTAAGCATTCATGTGCGGGAGTGGGTGATCTAGCGACCACAGACACCCATCCATGTAGATGAGTCACAGGGCAGAGGCCCCTGAAAGGAGTTTGAAAGACGACGAAATTAAACACAAAGGATGAATGGATAGTATTGAGCTCGGCGGTGAGAATGCAATGCACTGGTGAAAATGGAAGGCAATACAACTATTTACATGCATGGATATTTTATCTTCGTGCATGTCTGTGTGCCTGAGGTGGACAGGAGAGGGTGTTGGAACCCCTGGGACTAGAGTAACATAAGGTTTTGAGCTTCCATATGGGTGCTGGAAATTGATCCTGGATCCTCTGGAAGAGCAGGCAGTGTTCTTAACTACTGAGCTATCTCTCTAGCCCTGAGATTTGATCAGTATTTTTAAAAAAATATTATTTCTTTTTGATTATGTGTGTATGCATGTGAGTGCTCATGGAAGCCAGAGGTATCAGATACCCCTGGATCTTGCACTGCAAGTGGCTGTTTGATGCCTGATGTAGGTGCTGAGGCATGAACCTGGGTCCCTTGGAAGAGGGCTAAGCACTCCTAACCAGCGTGTCCTCAACTTGAAAAGCTTTTGAGACACAGATCAAATTTTAATTAAAGTTATTTTTTTTAGTTAGTTCACAGGACTTGTTTTATTTTCACGGATTCCTCTTTTTTTTCTAGAAAAAAAAAAAGGAATCAGAGTAGAACTGGGTACAATGTATCTTTTAGATAATTTTTTCACAAACTCTCAAGAACACTGCTGTGAACAGTTTTTGCCCATGCCTTCAGATTTGCAGAGAACAGAATATATTTAATCATGTTTAATTTAGTAAGAAAACCTGTTCCCAGCAACAATAGAGATCAAAATGAACACTTCATCTCAATTCGTAATTTACTCTGGGGTTCTTGCTTTAACAGACGGTGAGACACAGATTGTAAGTTTCATGAACGTGACAGGCTATCACACGGTTGAGACCACCATCACTGCCATCTGTCTTCAGCTAATTCTCATTTTTATAAAATGCACTAAAGATCCCTAATAAGATCATTTAACAGAAGCATTTTGTTAAACTACATCTGGAATCTCTTTTGGAGCCAAAGCACTTCTGGGGAGAGAGACCAGATTGTCATACACGAGTGTTGCGCAATGCAATTGTTTCAGAGTTGGGGCGTGATCTCTTGAACACCAAGGCCGCATTCCTGACTTTTAGCTTACTGTTAGGCTCCATGGATTTCACAAGTGGATGTGATTTTAGTGGCTTATTCGAGCCATCTCCATTCACAGATTCAGGGAGATACTGCAAGTTACTTTAAAACTTCTAGAATGTGAGTGCTCATCCTTCTTCAGCAGCCTGTTGAGAGAGACGGTTCCAAGCTCCTGGTTCTGTGGGGTTGGAGTGAGGCCAGAGGACTTGTCTTTCTGAAAGGTTCTTAGCGACACTGCTGGTGAGGGGACCACACCTTAGGAATCACCCTTTTTAGCCCTTAGTGTGGGAAACACGATAACTTTTTATTAGCAAAGCTCACTGTGAACAAATTGAAATGCATATCATACAAATATTAATTTCCCTCAAACAACAGAATAAATTCCAACAGGATTCTGTAAATGTCTTATTGTATTTGATGAATTGTTTTCTGCTGTAATTTAAAAAATTTTTAATTGTCTTTATATTTGAGTGAGTACAGTGTTTAGTTGACAACGGGCATGGATGGCCAAGCCCTTGTTTTACCCTCTTTACTCAGTTACCTTCCACAGTGTAGGTCATCAGGGTTTTCTGCACACTTTCAGGGGCATCTGGATCATAGTTTTTATACAAGCGGAAATCTAACAACACATGCTCCTGTATACGCCTTAACAATGTAACTTTGAGGTGTACAAACTCAGCCACCTCTGTCTCTCTATCCCCTCCCTCCCCTCCTTCTCCACCCCTCCCATCTTTGCTGGCCTTCGGCTTTAACTTGGGGTCCTCCTAACTCCATCTGCTCAGGTGTAGGAAGGCACCTACAGAACCACAATTAAAACTCCTTGGACCAAACTGGGGAATTTTTCTTCTTTCAGTAAAAATTACTTCAAATGTGCTTCATTTCCCCTGCACTTGGTGCTGGCTTAGTAGAACTTCACTTCCAGCCTGCATCCCATCTGTCCCAGAGAGACACACAGTATCCTTCACAACTTCCTGTTTAGTTGTCAGTTTTTTTTTTCAGACACTAAAAACTGGAAGTGCTTTTTTGTTTTGTTTTGTTTTATTATTTTTCCATCAGAAGCTGATAAAAAGATGAGTATTGTTGACGCCCTTGTATGGAGCACGCCCAAGTTTTCTTTTCCTGTCTGTTGTTTGGCTCAGATCCTTGTTGCCCACCCATCTGTGGGCGTTTGAGTATATTGCCTTTGCACGCACTGTAAGCCTCTGGAGGCACCCAAATGGCCAGGCCCCCACCCTGAGGACTTCTATCCACGCAACAGCACACTCTAACTACCTTAATGGCTGGATCCAGCCACTGCTCCATAGAGTTAAAAAGCCTACACTCTGGACTCGAAATACCACCAACTCCCACTGTGGAAATCTCCTTCCTAGAAATATCCTCTCCTCAGCCCCCAAGAAATCCTATATAAATACTGTCTTTTGCTCAGTTCTATGCTGCTTCTTGAAACCCAAGGCAGCCAGCTACCCCCACCCCCGGTTTCTTCCCTCCCAACAAATCTTTTGTGTGAGGTTTGTTGTACACTGTGACTCTGCGGTATCCCTTGGCTCCAGACTGCCAGGACACCTATAAATTATCACGTGAGGTTTTTGTTCTTTTATGTTTGTTTGCTTGTTTCTTGTTCTGATGATTTTGAGCAGCGGGAGCCCATGCAACAGCTCCTTTAGAAGGAGTGCGGTACTCACCAACTCACTTTCTTATCATGGGGCCAATATGCTTGACAATGACATGACAATGACAATTTACTCTAGGTTTTGAAAGAAACCAAGTGGACGAGGGCTGAATTGTCCAAGTTTTGTTTAACAAAAAAAAGTATGTTCTTCCCAGAGTAAGGCAGGTCCACTCAGGGCTCACTGACGGCCTGCACTGCCCAGCCTCCCTCCCAGAGCTGTGGTCTAGCCCCTCAGCAGGACACCACTAAAGACACAAGCAGTGCACTGACAGTGGCCTTCCTACCCTGGTGCTGTGGAGACAGGAGCAGACAAAATGGCTGCTCCTCTCAGAGCCTCCTCAGAAGGAGCTGTCCATGGTGAACACTCCTGCCTCAGCCTCCTGCCATCATGGGAGCTGACAGCATTTCTTGCCTCAAAGGCCTACTGCCTCCATGATGATGACAACCTTTCCTGCTTCTGCCTATGGCTGCCATGAGAGCTGCCCAAAATGGCAGCACCTCCTCTCCAGTCTCTTCTGGCTATTCATGCTGCAGGGAAAGGCTTCCCTGCCATGGACTCCCTTTGTAAATTTTTAAAACTTTGTATACTTCATAAACTTTGTAACCCCTCAAGGCAGAAAGCAGCCAGATTCCTGCCCAAGGAGCTTCAGCAACCCTGATCCTCTCCCAGACCTCTGTAACTGTCATAAAGATCATTTCCAGCCCCTTAATAGGACTCACCCCAGGTGATGCTAATTGGAGTTGAAAAGTCTGGACAAACACCCACCAATCCCCGAAAAGGAAAGCCCACCCATCCTTGAGCTCCCCAACCTCAGGACTTGAAATCTCACTAATCCTCACTCTGGAAATTCCTGCCCTATAATGCTCTGCCCCCTAAGAAATCCTATATAAATGCTGTGTCTGCCCAGTTCCCTGCTACCTTCTCCCAGGAGCAGAGACAGCCACTCCTAGATTCATCCCTCCTCTCCTGGATTCATCTCTCCAATAAAACTGTTTTAAGAAATTTACTGCTTGCTATGACTCTCTCATGGGAAGAAGCAAGGAAGAAAATAATGAAGAGAAGAAGAGAAGATGGCTGCAAAGTGGGGCTGAGGCTCCTAAGCCCCTCAGCTCATCTGGGGTTGGAGCTGTTGTGGGAGCTACAATGCCCCTGCTGAGAAGGCTTCCTCTCAGAGCTGTATGGTTCCCGGGCTCCCATGCCTCAGGATACCCTTTCACTGGGACACTGTCCCACCTCCGAGCTGTGTGGTCCTAGGATTTTTTCACTGGAGATACTTTCCCCCCTCAGTGCTGTGTGATTCCTGGGATTCTGAGTCCCAGAATACCCTTCCATCTGAGTACCAGGAAGGCCCATTACAACACTCTGGACCAAGGACCAGCTGGGAGATTTGAGGATGAAAATATTTCCCTATAGATGGTCTCAATAATGGTGGCATGTGCAAGCTCCAGGCAACTGGGATTGGGTTCAAGTCCCATTTCTGTGTTTGGAGGGTCACCACCCCCCTGTGCCATCACTAAGTGTGACTTGCTACTGCCATCTATAAAGTGAGAAATATGTTGATTCCAAGATCACATGGGGTTACTGTCTCTTGTCTGTCTGCTCGGACAGTCATAATAAAATACCACAATTTGGGTGGCCTTGGCAAGTAAGAATGGTCAGATAAGATGGTAAGGATGAAGGATCTGTGTTAATGTAAGAAGTACTGGAGTGCTCTCTTTCTCTTTTTCATCTCTCTCTCTCTCTCTCTCTCTCTCCATACACACATGCACGCACACTGAAAATTTCATACATATGTACACACATCATGAACTTCGCTATTTACAAGCTGGGATGGGAGCACTGAACAAAAACTGAGCCCCAGAAGACTTTTATTGTAGACTTTCTGCTGTCACCGTCACTCACATCCAGCTGAATAGGGCTTCAACATCTGGATTGGGGGGTGGGGCAGCGGCAGCAATGCAATCAGCCCGTAATATGGTCAGTTGCTCAATCAATTCCTAGAGTTAGGGCATCAGGGTTAGTAGTACATGTTCTCATGAAGGCTTCTTATTTATGGGGTTTCCTTCCTTATGGGGTTTCTCTTACCGGCTGTTACCAGATATAGCTAAAAGAAAACCAAACTTTAAAAAAGAGAACAGTTTTCAAGCTTGCACACCAGCTATACTGCCCTTATAAGAAGATGGCTCAGCAGATGAAGGGGTTTTCCTCCAAGCCTGCTGACGTGAGTTCAAACCCCGGGATCCACATGATGGAAGCGGAGAACCAACTTTTACAAGTTGTCCTCTGACCCCCACCTGTGTGATGACATGCGTGCCAGTGTACATATACACATGAAATAAATAATATACTTTTGTGATAAATGTAATTATCACAGACTTAAGATTTTACCCCCTAGGTTTCACATTAGTTCATTACTAATTTATATAATGACTAATTTCAATCATGGAGCTGTGATACAGGTAGGGAAGCCCTTGACTACAGTTTTCTCTGAATGGCTATGGAAAGAAACCTGAAAATCTGGGCATTCTGGTGGGCACATGCCAAAGTTGTGATCAACTAAGTGATCCTGCATTGTTATCTAAAGGTTGTAGCAGAAATAATCTATATTTAAGCATACCTCTAAAATGTCAACAATTTACAGAGCTATTTAATTCTATTTAATTAATACATCTTTTTGTGAGACTGGAAACCACTGTATTCTATTAAGTTCAGTTTTGAGGAGTTGGCTCTACATCATGAATTGACTATTCAATAAAAGTTGTTTTTACAAGTGAAATGAGTTAAAATGGAGAATTAAAGACAAGATATAGAAAGGGCATAGGACTCAAATCCCACTGGTTCTCAAGTTGGAGATTGTTTCCCATGTGGGAAAAGACTCAAACTTACCTCAAGTGTTTGTCTCCATTTTCATGAATCACTGAGAAGACCATGCATCTTAACTCCCACAGAAAACCAAGCCCTTGATGGCAGAGTTCTCGGTGAAGTCTACCATCATTTCTCGCTATGCCTTCACCACAGTTTCCTGCAGAATGCTCAACAGAGCTTCCGAAGACCAGGATGCTGAGTTCCAGATGCAGATTCCAGAATCAGCTTTCATCACCAACTTCACCATGTAAGTGATACAGTGGTAAGAGACCACAGGGTTGTCTGTGGACTGTCAAGGTGAACACAAGAGGGTATGAGGTGCCCATTAACTATGAGAACTCATGTCCTATAGGTGGTCGAAGAATCAGAAGATTGCCTACCTGCTTTCCTTCCTTTCTGTCTCCTCCCTTTTCCTCCTTCCTCTCCCCCTTAATTTCCTAGCTTCTTGCTTGCTTTACTTTCTTCTTAACTTCTTTCCTAACATCTTTAATTCCCTCCCTTTCCTTACTCCCTCCTTCTCTCTCTCCTCTCATCTATTTTCTTCTGTCATTCATTCTTTTCTTCTTCATATTATAATTTCCTCCTTCCCCCCTTTCTTCTCTCTATCCTTCATGTCCACTCTAGAGCAGGCACTCTTTGAGAGGATTGGTATAATAAAGGAGAATATTTCTCTGTTCCAAACATTCCAGTGAAAGAGAAATAGTCGATAATTAAGTAAATGAATTAGTAAATGAGATTATTTTTTACAGCAGTGAACTCTATGGTATAAAGATTGAGAAAAGATTTTGTTTGTGGTTTTTGAGATGAAGTCTTACTATGTAGACCAGGCTAGCTTTGAACTCATCATACCTCATGCCCCAGCCTCCTGAGAACTAGTACTATGATTATTATTATCATGGCTGGCAAGAAGGACTCCTTTGTGAAGGGTGTTCAGGGAAGTAGCTTAGAAAGAACTATGATTAATTTGAGACCTAAACAGTGAGATAGTTTGAAACCTTTGAGATTAGAGTAACTAGATTTCTTTTTCTTCTGGTCCAAGAGGTAAAGGGTTATAACCATGGCAGATATTTTGTGTATGATTTTTGATCTGGGAAATGTACAAGCTGCTTAGTTCCCTGTGGGACTTTGAGATCTTGGGGTTTACTCCTATGGAATTATGGAGGTACCATAATTATGATTTGGGGTGTTGCCCTTTGGTCTTGATGAAAATAGTTTTTCAGTGGAATGAATGCTCCAAGGCTAGTGCTGAGACATGAATGCATTTTATCTCCATACCCAACGGGCACATACAAATATTTTCTGGGGTTGTCATGGCTCTGAGGTCTGTGCTGGAGTTTTTCTTGGAGCTGGTAATACAACTGTGTCTTGCGTTTTAGGCTTATAGGAGACAACGTCTATCAGAGTGAAATTACAGAGAAAGAAAAGAAAAGCGCTAATAGGATAAAAGAAAAAAGAAACAAAACCACAGATGATAATGAGTAAGTACCAGCTAATTAAGTTAATTAAGCAACTAGGATCCAATTAAAGAAAGCATTATATCCTTTATGTCTTTGTCTATCTGTTCTCTTCCCCAAATATTTTTCATTTTAATCAAAATGATTAATATACATAATTAAAATACAGCAGCAAGCACTTATAATAACAAGGAAGGCCTACTGTGCCTACACCTCAGTCTTACTTTCTGGAATATTTATTTCTGAAAATTTTGTACTGTTGTCTTTATAGTTATTTCCTTAACTCTATGGTTTCTCTTGATTTTTTTTTGAAAGGAATAAAACATTATCCACAGACTCTGCTGGGAAGAAAATTTATAATACTTCTCTTTTAAAGCCTAAACTTCATAATGTCAATTTCTTTCTCTATTAGTAGACTAGCCTAGGCTATCTCATACATCTTAAATTATGACATTCTCTTCTACCCTTCCCTCTGCCTCTTTGTAATTGTAGTGCCCACTGTTCGTCATATATAACTTATTTTTTTTTGCATTGTCAAACTTATTAACATATATAATGCAGCCTGAAATGAATTTGCATTCCTCTAGACTAATAAACAACCTATACTATTATGTATGTGGACAGGTGTGTGCATACACATTTATGGGTGAGTGGAGTATGTGTGTGTCTGTGTGTGTGTGCACTCACTTGTGTGTGCAGGCCAGAGGATGACTTCAGATACCCTCATCTACCACTCTCTACTGTAGTTTTCTGAGAA
Organism: Psammomys obesus; assembly: GCF_907164565.1. Classification (NCBI taxonomy): domain Eukaryota; kingdom Metazoa; phylum Chordata; class Mammalia; order Rodentia; family Muridae; genus Psammomys; species Psammomys obesus. The sequence goes on from NW_026596149.1 coordinate 15,663,780, forward strand.
AGGTTTTCTCACTGAACCTTGCTTGTTGTTTTGGTTAGAAGGGTTGGCCAGTGAGAGATCACAGTGACTCCTGTCTCCCCAGCCCCATATTAGAACTTCAGGTGATCCTGGTCTGCCCTGGCTTTCCATCCATACCAGGGATCTGAATCCAAGTCCTCATGTTTGTTTAGCAAGCACTTTACCCCCGAACCATCTTTCCAGTCCCAGCATCTCCCTTGTAATATTGATGTTGGTTGGTGCTCTGTAGTACACAAAGATTTTACTTCCCCCTCTACCAGCCTAATTGGAAGGTTTATTTTCCATCTGCAGAAAAGTCATTTTAATATCAAGACAAAAGGTTGTGTATTTGTAAACCTGATTTTGTTCATTCTTAAAAGGATAGGTTTAGGGAAAACTAGTTTTCAAAAATGATAGAACTTGGTAGTCTGAAATGCCATCAGTGAGAATGGAAGAGCTCCTTCTGTGTGGAAGACCTGAGTCTTGGGTTCACTCTGATTCTGAAAAGCAAACCAAACTTAGACTGCCAGATAAAGGGTTTTCAGATAAGGACAAACTGCTCCCAACATTACAGTTCCCAAGGACACAGGACCTTGAGGCATTTCAGTTAAGGTGACATTGATGGCTTTACACACATCCCTGATTGCTCTGAGCCTGTTCAGACAATTCTTCACTGAACTTTTACCCACCCTTTCTCTTCCCCAAATCCTGTGGCCCCATCTCTTTGTTTGGTGAGACCCTGCCTAGGGCCCCTGGCACCATTTAATTTAGTTGGACCATAAGTCCTGGACTTTCTAATTGCTTTTCTTTTTCCTTAGGAGATAGAATTTAACTTTGCCACTGTTAACATCTACTAAGACACATAGTTTGTTTGAAATGATAACAAAATGAAGAATTACAACTGAGCTTCTGCATGAAATGACATCCAATTACCCTGGATGCCTGACCAACATCAACTACACGATAAATGAAAGATCAGGATAAATTCTGATTTTGTAGCTGTTAAAACAATGCTGGGTCCTGTCCATGCAATATACGACTTTTGCTTTGTAGATTTGCTATAAAATATTTATTCTGCAATCACCCTTTTGTTCTGAGTTGATTTTGTTATTTTTTTTTTGATTCTACATCTTCCTCCTCTATAATGATCTTACCGTTGTTGAAAGTATATTCTGAAGAAACTTTCTCAGCATGAGCACATGCTGAGCAAATTTTCTGTGTGTGGAATTTAAGATAAAAATAGCTTTCCTTCTGAACTTTGAGTTCTTCCTCCAATGTCTTGTGTAACTAAATCTGGTTTCACTAATGAATGTGATCTAAAAATTCTCATGTTTCCCCATCAGATGTTCTGATGTTTTACTCTAACGGGCTTTGCTGTAGGTTCTTTTCCATTTGATTTGCCTAGTGTGGAGCGAAACCTTTCTGACTTAGTACTTGCATCTCTTTCCAGTTTTCAGAGGGAGTACAGTGAGCCAACTAGCTTAGGGAGGCATTTGTATGTGGACTGGAATGGTCTCCCTGTTTGGTGCCTTTTCCAGTGTATCTTCCCGAATTCAGAGCTTGTAGTCTTGCTGAGTGTCCTCCATACACTCGGAGTCTCTTCTTCCTGCAGCTTCTTTCAGAATGTAGTAGGCTGTAGAATTCTTATTTAATGGATTTCCACCCGCCTCCACCTACACACACACACACACACACACACACACACACACACACACACACACGCCCCACAAGTTTTCTTGGAATGTTCTTGAATGTCTTAACTACTGTGGGTGTTCTGCACTTCAAATCAGACTTGAACCTCAAGTCCTAGAAACATTTGCAATAGTTAATAGTTTTATAACTTTTACAGTCATTGTGTTTATTTCCTGATAAACATAATTCCAAGCTGCAAAAATGCAATGTAAATTAGCAATTTTAGAATTATGTAAAATGGCAGCTTTTTTTTGGGGGGGGGCAACACCTGTAATGGGGAAAAAGCTATTCACATCTTGACCAAGCTCACACTTGTAGCAGCTCACCTCCTAATGGACACTCCTTATCAGATCCTTGGGTCTGTCTCAGCAGAGTTAAGGATATGTAATTCTCTCCTACTCAATATTCTTTGGCCTTTGGTAGGTTGCAAGCAAACCCGACAGAAGCAGCTGGAGAGAGGAAAGTTTTATTTTGGCTCATGGTTTCAGAGGGTCTTATCCACCATGGTGGTGGTTGCCTTTCAGACTGTGCGATAGGAGTTTGTGGTGGGGCTTCCCACATGGCAGCGCTGAAGCTGGGCTGAGCTGTTATCTTTCAGGACCTTTCATTGGTGACCTACTTACTCTAGCTAAGCTCAAAGGTTCCACAACTCCTCAAAACAGTGTCATTGTCTGGTGACCAAGTACCTGACACGGGAGCCTGAGAAGGATGGGCACTTCAGGTCAAACCATGACAGTAGCCTTCCTTACTCCAGCGTAGGTCTATACTGCTTCCAAATTTAAAATTAATTTTCATTTTTCTTTTTTTTTCCCCTTTTTTATGATACTCAGACCAAACCTGAGGGCTTCCTGCTCTCCAGACAAGCACTCTACCACTGAAGAACACTGATAGCTCGCATTTTTCTTAGCACTCTCACCTGGCTAGGCCCAACAGTCTGCTTGGCGAGTATGGCAGGTATCCAGGCACGAACCAGGCTTTCCCTCCCCGGAGCTCACCTGTGGTCCATTTTGTACTTCCTCACAGGGAGAAGGGGACTGACGTCTTCAGAGCCTCTTTGGTGATTCCCAGCAAGGACAAGGCTGCCTTCCTCCTCAGTTACGAAGAGCTCCTGCAGAGGAGGCTGGGCAAATATGAGCACACCATCAGCGTGCGCCCCCAGCAGCTGGTGGGGAGGCTGACTGTGGAGGTAAACATTCTGGAAAGGTCAGGCCTCACATCCTTGGAAGTGCTGCCTCTTCACAACAGCAGGAAAAGGGGCAGCGGGAAGGCAGAAGGTGAGTCAGAGTCACACCTACTAAGGGTGCTCAAAGCTGGGACTCCGGTTTCAGGCTCCACATCTGCAAAGGGTTTGCATGTTAATGAGAATTGGAAGCAAACACAAAGCTTTAAATATTTTCTTTAAAGACCCAGATTCCATCAAGAGATGGAATAAGCAATTAAGTTTTTTGACACTGTAACTCCACTATGAGGAACTGACTGTACGTGAAATTTCAAAAATATTGAGAATATTATATTCAGGAAGTGTTTATCAGACAAATCCTCCTATCAGTCTAAATATTTAATGATATAGGAGCAATTAGGAATATTCAAAGATATAAAGTAATTTAGCATGTGATGGCGAAAAAAACAAAACATATCAGCATGAATAATAATAAATACGTCAAATACACTAGGAGACTAGAAAGTTATATAAAACAATGATTTCATATTAAGAGCATAAGGCTATGGGTGGATTTTATAAAAATGTATCTGTTTTTAGTGTTGAATGGGCGTGAACCCAAGGCTTTCAAAATGTTAATTAACTACAAGAAAACCCAGAGAGCCAATCAACCTGGGCTCCCAGTGGCTCCCAGAGACTGAGTGGCCAACCAGGGAGTTTTCATGGGCCTAACCTAGGCTCTGCACATTTATATAGCTGGGACTTCTAATCATGTGAGCAGGAGCTGTCTTTAACTCCGTTGCTGGATTTTGGGACCTTTTCTCCCTACTGGGTTGTCTTGTCTAGCCTTATTAGGAGAGGAGGTGCCTAGTCTTACTGCAACTTGGTATATCATTTCTGGTAGATATTCATGGGAGACCTGATCTTTTCTGAAGATGAGGATCTTTTCTGTGGATGAGGGTGGGAAAGAAAGGAGGTAGGGCCTGAGAGGAGAGGGGGGAAGGGAAAATTGCAGTTTGGATGTAAAAAAAAAAAGTTAAAAAAAAGAAATGTTTATTCAATGTAAAAAATCGCAGTCAAGAGCTCTGCCATTGAGCTATTCTCCTAGCTGCGCCCCATCCCAACCTTCTTTTAAATATTCAACAATCTTACAGTCTTTCCATGTAAAGAAAAATGTGCTTGGAGACAGCCCGGCATCTCTCACCTATAATCTCAGCTGCTTGGGAGGGTGAAGTAGGAGATTTGAAAACTTAACCTGACCTATACAGGCTACACTGGACAACACAGTGAGACTTTCAAAGTGAAGAGGCAGAGGGCAGCGATAGCCCAGAGAAACAGGTCCTAGTGTGATTCAAATGGGGTCCAAGGCTCAATACTCAGTACTTAAAAAACTCTGATTTATAGATGATCTAAAACAGACATTTTTAAGTAGTAGAAGAAAAATTCAGGTTTTTTTTTTTTTGAAACAACATTTAACTTACTGAAGTGATTATGAAAGATTTAAGGTGGTATGTTAAAAACCCTACCACTGTAGAAGCCCCATCTACAGTATATATATTTATGTATATATTTTCCTTTCATTGAAAATAGATTTTTTTCTCCCTCATAATAAATCTCGATTATAGTTTTCCCTTCCTCTACTCCTCCCAGGTCGTTCCTCCCATCCAGACCCACTCTCTTGCTAGCTCTCATCACAAAACAAACAGGCTTCTATGGGATAGCAATAAAATATAATATAATGAGACAAAACGAAAACTTACACGTTAGAATTGGATAAAACACAAACATAAGGAAAAGAGCCCAAGAGACTTAAGTTTTAAGAAACAGAGAGCCACATATTCCTACATTCAGGGATAAAAGAGGTCTATTTTTAATCAGCATTTTTCCAAGTAATAGTTTGTATTGAATGCTTACATGTGTCTGTCTCTGTGCTTAGCACGAGAACAACTGAATGTCAGACCCAATCAAATAATAAGATAACCATATTCAAACATCACACCAAGGCTGGAGTGACAAAATTTCAGGCAACTGTGACCTTGAGAACAAGGGAAAGGTAACTGCACAGGCAAAAGTACAGAATCTGAATTAAGTGCCTGTGTCTGCCAGGAGGGTCCAGAGCAGACACGTGCCAACAACAGAAACTGACCTTGACCTAACTTGCTGTCAAGGTGCGTGACCTTGACCAAGAAACACAGGAAACACAACCCTTCACTCTCATGTCCTGTGGGAGGTAATTACGTGGCTCATAAATTTTTGTTTCGCTGTTGGTATAAACTGGAAGGAAATTATTGCAATGGCATCAAACAGAGCTCCCGCGTCCGTGTGGCAGGCGCAGAGGCTGTCCCAGGGTGACTGTGCAGCACCGTTTTCCAGAATCCTTCGGTGCAGAGTGAGAGCTGAATAATTACGGTTCTATTATTATCATTATTTATGCTGCTTATATTTATTCTTTTCCTCTAGGAATCACAAAACGTATTAGTGCCTTTATAGGTAGGTCTGTCTCCGATCAACCTCTGTCTCTTTGCAGGATCTAATTTAATGCCTCTTAAACATTACATACCAGCAGTACAGCAGCTTTGAATTAGAGGATAAAAGCAAAGACACACAGAGAATGGAGAATGCTTTCAAGTTTAATATCTCACTAATATTCACTTTAGGGGGAAACTTCTGTAGCCTTAACTGTGGAGAAGATGTATTATCCAGAGGAAGAAGGTTCCCAGAATTGGCAGGATCTTCTAGTCCGTGACGCTTGTGTGCAGTGTGCCTGCCATGAATACACAGGGTCAGTGAATGTGTTCTTAGGATGAACTGGAGGAAACTGAAGTGCATGCTTTGCTTCATTTTCAAAGCCTCTGTAGTGCCTCAGACACGAAGTTGTGTGGCTGTCAATCAAACCATTGCTTATTTTTATATTTGGGGTTTGTTAGTATCTCCAAGGAATGTTTCCAGGCCGGTTTATTTTTCAGAGGACTGATTTCCAAGCTCTTTGTAGTAAAGCAGATCCTCAGTCTTCCAGAACATGGAGCTTTCACAGGGGTGTCCTACAGCCCAGTGCAGGGGTCAGACTTGCTCACTGCCATTCCCTGTTGGCTTTTCCAGCTCAGCTGTTGTTGTTCCTGAGAATGTTGACCCCATCAGCAAGGAGAACAGGATGTTGTGGTTTTGTCTGGACACCCTTGTGTGTTTCCAAAATAAATCCAGGGTAGAGATCAAACTAGATTCAGGTTTGCACCAGCACATGAGCTGGGACTGAGAGAACACAACCCAAGGCCGGGTGTTCATTTCTCAGTTAGACCATCTGTGATTAAGAAATCACATACCTGCAATTTATCTAAATGAGTCTCTAACCTATGGCTTCATTTCATCTTTTTAAAAAAAATTAATTTATTTATGCTTTAGATTAGGACACAAATCGCTGTTTATCATGGCATCTTCATATACATGTGTCATTAGACTTCATTCTCATTTATTCCTTTCTCCCTTCTCCATCATACCCCTCCCTCCTTCAAGCTAGTCTCCCTTTCTCCTTCCTTCCCAAAAGTATTCTATTGCTCTCTGTACTTTGTGGCTTTGTTAGGATCTCTTTCTTCCATCCCATGATTCTGTAAGACCTGGGGTCTCACAGCTCAGGAGTTCAAGATCGCGCCCTTCTCAGAAACTCTCCCAGACCACGACTCATTGCAAAAGCAAGAGGTTTATTAACCATTGTGCAATGGGGTCACCCCTGCTGGTCAGCAAAGAGTGGCACCCAGAGACAAAGGCCTTTAGGTTTTTAAAAGAAAAATTGCAGGAAATTTGAAGTTGCAGTCTTGGCAATTTAGGATTGGATGAGCTATAAAGTAAGATAATTGGTTAGTCTTAGGTGCTCAAACTTGGCCAGTCCTGCCAAGTGTGGATGCAGCTGCAATTTAAGGTGGGGGTGGTTAGCTCATCCTTGAAGATTAGGGGTGCAGTGCAGACTTTTGGCTGCAGGTCAAAAGCTACTCAGAAGAAGTCTGGGTTCGTTGCTAAGAAACACTATCTCAAAGACA
>NW_026596149.1:15670758-15773766 GCF_907164565.1 Psammomys obesus
GCATCCACACTTGGCAGGACTGGCCAAGTGTGGATGCAGCTGCAATTTAAGGTGGGGGTGGTTAGCTCATCCTTGAAGATTAGGGGTGCAGTGCAGACTTTTGGCTGCAGGTCAAAAGCTACTCAGAAGAAGTCTGGGTTCGTTGCTAAGAAACACTATCTCAAAGACAAGGGTCTGGTCCTTCTTTTGCTGAGTGAAGGTCATTGCTTGCTTGCCTTTTTTATCTGTCCTCACAGATAGGGTCACATTCCTCCATTCTCTGGAAAGGTACTAAGAGGCTTTAGCTTAACCTGAACCTAAAACTCAAAGCTATACGCTTTAGAAGACAGACAGGTTACAAAGTTAGTCTAACCTTTCAATTCCCTTTCCAGTTTCATGTCTTATATGCATATCTGTAAACAAACACACAAATGTATATAGATACACATATGATTTTTAAAGCTAGATTTTGCATGTAAGAAATGACATGCCGATTGATCTTGCCGAGTCTGGCTTATTTAATTTAGTAGCATGATTTCTGTTTGTGGTGGTCTTGAGGGATGAATCTTGCCTAAGTGTCAATTTAGGTACTAGACAGAGGATGTTGCCTCTGTCTAGTACCTGAAGTTTTGTCTCATTTAGTCTTTATAACAACTTTATTAGGCTGTATCTTTCCATGCTTGTTTTCTTTATGAAGAAGAAAGCCTCACAGATGTTCTTTGACAAAACTTTTCCTGGAGTGTTGCAACATACATGTCCACTCATCCCAGATAAGGAACCCATGACAGATCAAAGTATGGAGGCCACCAAAGTCTAACTTGGTGAACCAGTGGATTTTACTGGGGTTACTTACAAGAATGTGGGTAAGGGTTTACTTACAGGAGTAAAGACAGCTGCATCACCGAAGCCCACCCCAGCATGGTTGACAATTCACAAAAGCTGGGAAACCTGGATCACACGACAGCCAGCAGGCAGCTCTACAGGTTGGAGAGTTTCCTCTCAAGAAGCTTCAGTTGGTCTAAACTTACTCTTCCTGGCAGCTGGCCTGGTGGGAGAGTCTTCTTTTGCAGCTCAGCTTGTCTTCTTTGCAGCTTTGCTCTGCTTACTTTGGCAGGGAAGGCCCTAGTATATCTGGTCAGTTTCAGGAACTTCCTGAAGCTCTTTGGAGTTATTTACCTTAAGGAGCTTTTCTCAGGATGAAATGTTTTGATCTTGAAGAAAACTATTACATAACACTGAAATTCAGCAATATATATATATACAGTCTCATATTTAATTATTAATAGAAAAAAACTCTAAGTATAGATCTGACTCCAAGTTCATGCTCTTAACCATTGTACATAGCACTTTTTCTTTAAATGGAAGAGTGCATGCTATGGAGAGTAGGAATTCAAATTTAAAGTATCTTCCTAGTTAAATATAGAACTATAGGGATCAGAGAGACGGCTCAGCAATTAAGTGTACTCACTGCCTGCTCTTACAGAGGATGTGGGTTCAATTCCCAGCACCCACGATGGTTGGCTCACAAGCACCTGAAACTCCACTTCTGGGAATCCAACATCGCCTTGTGGCCACCACAGGCACTGCACACCCACAGTGCACGTGCATACATTGGGTACTCAAACACAAGGAACATGAAAGAAAGAAACATAAAGACCAAAACATAAAGCCTAGAAGCAGTATCCAGCAGTTAACTTGTCTGGTGGATCAGAACTGAACCCATATCAGTTTTATTCTGGTTCACTACACTGTTTTAAAATGAACATTTTCTACTGTAGCTAGGAGTACAGAGATTACAAAAAAAAAAAAAAAAAAAAAAGAATAATATAGTAAGTGAACTCGTAAGTTTTGTCTGTTGTTATGTATGTTGCTATACATAACTGTGTTCTACTTCTGAGCAGCTGGCAGTGTGTTAGTTATGTATGAGCATCAGGATAATCCATGAGCTACAGCAGCCTTTTAGATGAATGATCACAGACCACAGCCTCTCTAGGTGATACGAGTTTTTCAGCCTTGTCGTAATGTTTACAGAGCCACTGCCACATGCGTGCGTCCTTCATTATTGTTATGCAGCACATGTCAGCAGTGTCTGAGATGAAACCTTTCTTGGGACATGGCTAGCTGGGATGAATGCTGTTCCAGAGGTGAACTGAGCACATATTTCAAACATGTATTTGTTCAGGGCTCTCTCACAGTTCTCCCTGTGTGAGGATTAATCATTGTCCTCAACTTGACTGGATTTACAATCACCTTGGAAACCCCCTCTGTGTTTATCTATAAGGATGTTTCCATTAAAAGTTGAACCAAGTAGGGAAGATTCACTTTGAACGTGAGTAGTACTATCCTCTGGGCTGGGGCCCTAGACTGAATGAGAGAGAGAGAGAGAGAGAGAGAGAGAGAGAGAGAGAGAGGCTGAGTTCCAACATTCATCTCCCTCTGCTTCCTGAATCTACACAATTACTTTTCTATGGCTGTGGAGAGTCTCCATGATCAAGGCAACTTATATGAGAAAATGTTTATTGGGACTCATGGTTCCAGAGGTCTAGAGTTTATGATCTTGGCAGGGAGTATGCCCACGGGCAGGCAGGCATGACACTGGAGTGGAAGCTAAATTGGGATGCAGAGAAAGAGAAGCTACCTGGGAATGGCATGGGCTTCTGAAACCTCAATGCCCACTCCAGGTACACACTTCCTCCAACAAGGCCACGCCTCCTGATTATTGCTAAACAGTTCCATCAACTGCAGACCATGCATTCAAATTTGCAAACCTATGGCTTACATCCTAGTTCTACCACAGTGACCAACCACTTTATTTTTCTGATGTCCTGACTCCCCAGCCATAATGGATTATACCTCAGACTGTGAGATAAAACAAAATTTTCTTTTCTTCAGTCGCTTTCATGGAGTATTTTCTCATAGAAATGAGAGAAATAATTAACACACCATGCTTATACTTTTATCTCATAAACAGCCTTCTCACAGACTTCTCATAGCACTTAGCCTTCAGCTTTTACCAGGATTCCACCATGACCATCTTCCTTTTTCTACTTTGTTTATTTCATTGATGAGCCAAGGTTGGCTTCAAAGTCATGATCCTCCTCCACCAGCGCCCCCACCCCGTGCTGGGTTTACAGGTAAGCCTCACCATGTCCAGCTCACTTCTTTTTATTGAGGTTTAATTCCATACTATAAAGCTTACCTTAAGGATACAGTTCATTGCCTTTGAGTGTTTTCAGGGTTCTGCAGCCATCACTACAATCTCACTTTAGAGCACTTGCATCACTCCCTAAATATCTATACATACGTCACCCTGTTGTCATCTTAGCCCTGGGTACCCACTAATCTACTCAGTGTCCTGTAGACATCAGGCAGATCTCTTCAAAACTACACTGTCATTCTCATGCTTAGCAAAGGCTTGGAGGCACTGCTCTGGGCTTCCCATTAGAATTTTGGGACATCAACCATATGAAGATTTTGACTGATGGGAGCAGCATTCAAATGAGGCAGCATCACATTTGGACTTCTGGGACCCTCACAATATTCTTAGATCCCTTTTAAAAACTTATGTGTTCACAATTTCATGCATGTCTACTGTATTCTCATCACATTTCCTCCTGCTTGCAGCCCCTCCTCCTGGTGATAGCCTTCTTCTTCCTGACTTTAGAGCTTTATTAAAATGTATGTTGTTCACCTTCTCATCAATAGGCTTTTTACTACTGGATTCAGGCTCACATGCCTCAGAGAAATTTCTCGTCATCCCAGCATTGACTCCACCCCACAGGCATCAGAGAGACAGAGAAGCTAAAGATCTGAGATGTTAAGACTTGATGTGAAACTATGATTCAGTTGTCTCACCCCTTCCCAAAGCTTCCTATACTATTTCAGGCTTTAATTGATCCCCAAACTGAGCTTATGTAGAAAGAAGGGAACCACTAGATTACAGCTCCATTCTCCTTTGTATTGGAAGGTGAAGCTATTGACATGTCTTTTTGAGAAGCAGGTAGTGACCAGTCACTCATGGTGATATAAGATCTAGGTTATCTGATTGGAGACCAATACAGTGTCGTATGTTCAGAAGGGCTGAATCAAAGCTATCCTTAAGACTGTATATATGTTTTCCTTGAAGGCCTTAGCATCTGACTTTATCTTTTGCTATCAGGGCTCTTGAGATTATATTTTCAGTCCCCTGCGATAGTGCCTGGAATGGAATGGAAGTTCAGGAAGTTTGTTCAATAAATAAAGGAAGAAATAGCTTTGTAACTAAGAGCTGTTAACTGTTCTTAACAGTTTACTGCTTTGGTTTCGCCAGGTTTTGGGTCTAGCTCTCCTTTTGTTATGATGGAGATATTAGAGGGAAGACTTAATAACTACCCATTTTTGTTCTAGGAGACATTGATTTAAAAAAAAAAAAGAAAAAGAAAAGAATCAATATTATACCTCTCTTTGCTAGGGCTGATGGGTGAAATTTTGATGCCAGCTTACATTGAATTGTGGGAAAACCACAAATGTTGCCACACAACGTTCTGGACATACTAAAGGCTATTGGTGATTTGTCTAAAATGCAAGTGGAAGCGGACATCCTGTATTTTGATTTTCTAAATCCGTCAAGTGTCCGTTACTAAAGGGCCGCATTGTGACTCAGCACAAGGCCCCCAGTTCGGCATTCTTCCCTGGATCCGGCTGCCTTTCAGCAGCTGGAAGGGCAGAACCCTGTTTGGCCTTGGTGAAATCTCCGAACTTCTGCCAGCAAAACAAGCAATTGTTACGTGAAAATTTTCAGTGTTGTTTAGCTCAAAAGTGACTCAGGTGTGACTCATTTGGCTCCAGAGCTGGTCTTGTTTTGCTTCTTCATACTGGCATGGAAGCCCGTTTTCCCTTCCTTGTTCTGATGGCTGTGGCCATCTGTGAACAACATACTTGGATATGAGTGTAACCGGCCTTCTCTCTTTAGTTGGATAGTGGGAAGTAGCCCGTAGCCCGTCCTTCCTGTAGGGCCTCACTTTCTGGCTCTTTGTTTCTTTGATTCTCCTAGTGTGTGAGGTGGGTATCACTGTGTGAATGAAACTGTCAGTCACAGCTGTGGCTAAAACCGGAGAGTCACCGGCTATGTCCATTCACAGACATCCAAGATCAGCCTCTTCATTTCTCTTAGAAGGCTGCGTTGTCTACCTCTCCATGGATCTGATAATCCCCTTCATGTTAAGTATTCAGTATGTATGCGCTTTGTCCACATTCAAATATGGAAAACTGAGACTCAGTAAAATATTATTTGAGGGAGGAAGAAACTAGAAGTAGCAAAGAGAGTAAACTTGTTCAGAAATTTGAGCAAACACCCTTTAACTATAAAAAAGTAGACCTCTTGAATGGTACATTTTCATTATTATTTTGTGCTGTATGATGCTATCATGCTTACATAATGCATTCTCAAAAACAAACAAACAAAAAAAAAGCAAACCCACACCAACTGATTAGTTACTTTTCCCTAACTGCTGAGGCCAGTCAAGATGCAGTGTAAGGAGTGAAGGACTTATTCTGGCTTGCCGTTCAACGGGATCCAGTCCTTTGTGGTGGGCAAGCCGTGGAGACAGGCGTGTCAGGCAGCGATCACATTGCATTTGCAATCGGAAGCAGAGGGCAGATGCTCAGCTCATGTCATCCTTTGTGCTCTGAGACTCCATCGCTGTGAGCGGGGCTGCTCACTGATGGGTCTCCTCACATGAGTTAGCACACTGTGGATTCAGCCTCACACACATGCCCAGAAGTATGTCTCCTAGGTGATTCTTAGCCAGTGAGGGTGACAGTCAATAGTAGCCATCTGTCAAACAGGTGAGAAAAATTATTTAAAAAAAAAACTTAATTTAATTAGAGATTTGTAAAATGTAACCAATTTCTTCTCATTGCCTATGCTTTATTAATTTTTTATTTCAATACTCAGCAGATCTGAATGACTTTTGTTTTTATTGGGACCATCAAATTGTAGCTGCCCAATTAGGCACAGCAGTTTTGACTGCCCTAAATTTAACAAAGGGTCTTATCAGCTCCCAGGTGAGGCATTTCTATAAACAAACCACACCATCTAGTTTCTTTTCAGGGGAAATGAACAGGCAGTGTTTTTTTCGGAAATCCTTTTGTAAAAGCCCCTAGGTATTGGCAGCTTTGGGGTTGATGGTAGCCAAACCCAAAGCCCACAGGAAACAGAATCCAGGAAATCCTTCTGCTCATCCCTTCTCAGGGCTGTAAACTTCCAGCCAGTGTCCTTCAGTGTGGTCCTTTGACTCCTACATATTTTCACCTTTAGACATTTTACACAATAGACAGCAAACTCTCCCCACCCCCAAGCATTTGTGGTTGTCTGAAAGAATGTCTATTTGTGAATAGCACCCATGGTCTAACATTAAGCCAAGACTGTAACTTTGTGACCCCCTGAACCTTGCTCTCTCAATATATAAAACAATATACAATATACATTATGTTTATAGACAGAATGTGTGTTTTATCTTTACAGGAATCAAGTAGATGAATATGTAATAGCATTATAAATATTAATTTCTACAGCAACTTAACTTTAGTTATGAGTCCTCAGTTCAGAAAAAAATTATGCAAAGTATACATGCAATGATATTAAAATTCTGCACATCCTTTCAGGGGGCTCTCTGGCATCAGCTAACTCCATTGCACTTTATAAAAACTATTCTTTGTGTAGACACTCTTAAATTCCAGCTCAGTAATGTTCATTAGGACGTGCCAGACCTTTCCAAATTATTGTTTTTAGGACACTCTTGGTGGAGTAGAGAAATCTGTGATTACAAATGAAGACTAGTTGTCACCATAAAATAGTTTCCCCCTCCTAAGTTGTCTTTTATAATAGACAGAGTACAGGAAGTGATTCCATAAGAAAGAGAGGGGACCGTGATGGTTAAGCTTTGTTATCAGCTTGACTGGTTTTAGAATCACCCAAGAAACACACCTCTGGGCATGTCTGTGATGGTGCTTCCAGAGATATTCCCTTGAGGACCAAAGGCCAAGCCTGAGTGTGGGCAGCATGGTCCATTGGGCTGTGGTTTGTCCAATCAAAGGGAGAAAAGCAGAAAGCAAGTTGATACAATGTGACCATCTGTTTCCCATCCTCGGCCAGAAATTCCCTGCTGTGATGGACTGTACTCTAACACTGTGAGCCCAAACAAAACCTTCCCTCCCTAAGTTGCTGCTGTGATGGACTGTGATCTAACACTGTGAGCCCAAACAAAACCTTCCCGCCCTAAGTTGCTGCTGCCCGGTATTTTGTCACAGTAACTAGAAAACTGATGAATACATGGAAGATTATGTATTGAGCAAGTGTTATGTACCAGGCGCCCTGATCAACCTCTTCCGTATGTGATCTCACTGAGTCCTAGAAATGATGCTTATGATGGTGGTGCTTCAATTTTCAGCTGTACAACTGGAACGTTGAGCCAATCGTACGGAATCTGTGAAATGTTAGAGCAGACTTTCTTTGCTATTACCTGGCTTCTGCAGGCAATACTGATTTCTGCTTGTGAATCCTGAGGGTTGCACGGGAGGACAGCCTTGGCCTGAGAGAAGGAGTCTGTGCATACAGACAGCAGCTGGTAAATGTTCTTAGGGGAAGTGACAAGATACAGTGTCCTTGACTGGAGTGGCTGCCACAGTTCACTCCTTCCCCTTAACGGAGTGAGCTGAAAACAAAGAGGAGGAAAAGAAGCAAGGCCTCTTATTAGACAAGTATGACAGTCACTTCCTTCTTCTGGTCAGCGTGAAAACTCTCCCTTTGAAGTATCCGTTGTCTTTAGAGCATGGTACAGGGCCCTGCGAACATAATCACTGTGTTTATGAAGTACTGTGTGAATACTGTCAGCAATATGGGCCCCAGGTCAGAACAAGGAAAAGTTAATAGCATTATATAGTATTATTTTGCTATGGAGTTTAGGTGAGTAGCTGAAAGTCTGTATTAATAGAATTACCAGATTTCCCCTTCCTCTAAGATGTAGGATTTTATTTTCCCTTTTCTTGAGTGTGTGTTTGTGTCTGTTTCACCCTTGTTTGTGCATGTGAAGGCCGTAGGTCTACACTTCTATTGCTGTATACGTTTTTAAAAAAGATAGAATTTCTTGTTGAACCCAGAACTCACTGAATGACTAGGTTGGCTAGCCAGAGGACCCTGGAATTCCCCTGTCTCCACCTCTCGGCACTGGAATTACAGACACTTGTCCATCTTCCTACGTGGGTGCTGAGTATCTGCAGTCAGGCCTTCACCCTGTGCACATCAGCTCCTCATCCCAGAACATTTTAATTTTCTAGGGATACAGGCAGGTGAGTCGGGTCAGGGTATGAAAGAGCGAGCCTGCGATCTTATCCTGACAATCTGAGTTTGATTCCCGGAGCCCAAGGTCGAGGGGAAGCAGTGACCCTGAAAGCTGTCCCTGATCGCAGGCATGCCGTGGCCTGTCTGTTGCCCACGGACACTAACAATTTCTTTAAAGATGCTGTTCTTAAATTGCTCCCCATGGTAGTAGAAAGTCTGCTGGGACACTACCGTGTGATCCTTAGTGGGTGGAAGACAGCATCGGGAATGAGGCTTCTTGGTGAAGGACCAAACGGAAAATCCACCCCCTCATTGGGAATGTGAAATAAGCCCATTTATATCAAACTCATGAATTTTCATCACTAATGAAACACCAGAGGTCAATAGGCAACAAAAATTATACACATCCTTTCTTGTGGTCTGTATCAAAGAACCTAGTCAAATAAATCATGAAGAAAGAAATTATACTTTTTAAATTCCCAGGGCCTTCATTTTGTGATGAGTGTATTAGGTTGGGGCACTTGCCTTTTTTTTTTTTTTTTTAAAGGCATTTTTATGAGAGAGACTTGGAGGAAGATGAAGTGGGTGTGGGCATGCTTGGTAGTCTAAAGAGAATGTATCCGGCTGTTGTGGAATGTTGGGGAAAGTGTACTTACACACAACAAACGCCATGACTATGTTCTGCATGTAAGGCATGAGGTCAGGGTAACAGGCATAGCCCTATTTTCTGCTGTCACACACCATAGTCACCCACAGAGTTTCTGGGAAGGGTCTGAGAGTTGTCATGTCTAGGAGGTCCCAGGTGCTGCTGCTGCTGCTCTAATAACACTATCTATCCTGCAGGTGGCTTTTCCAGGGTGTATCGGCCGGTCTAACCAAGTGAGGGGTGACAGCTGCTGGCGCCTCCAAAACAATCCTCTTCGGTTTAACTGATGTGGCATTGCAAGTGCTTCCCAGTAACTCTACCCCTGCTCTCAACTCTGCCAGCTGGAATGTCGCTCGATACCCCTAATCCCCAGACACAAACCATTTACCCCAAGGAAAAGAACAGAGAGGGAGGGGTTCACTTGGCAGACTAGATTGTTATGTTCCATGGCCTTTTTAATTTATTCTGCTCTCCAGCTCCCATGTTTACATTTTTAAAAAGTGATAAAACTTATGTGTAAGTCTTGATGAGTTATATACATGTATACACATTTACACTAGGTACAGCCATTTTGCTACATTGTACATCAAACATAGGGCACTTCCCTTCAAAGATTCTTCTCAAGCTAGTGCCTTCCTTCCCAAAGGAGCACTCACTCTGCGCCAGCTGCCTTTGGATAAGCTGTGTCTGACTTTGAACTCGGTGTAAGTGGGGCATAGAGACTATGCTCTCCGCTCTCCGATGCTCTCCCTCAACATGACCATGAGCACCATCAGTAGAGTTTCCATGGTGCTTCTGTCATTTTGACAGACTGTCATTTGACAGTCGTAAACCATCCCACGTGTGACACGTCCATCATTCCATATTGAGTCCCTCCCACTTTTCAAATGCTTAAGTTTGATAATAACAAAATTGGTGCGGTGCTTACCGTGGACTAGGCTGGTGATAAGTACAGCATGCCACTAGATGCTTTCAGGAACATGACATCGGTACTGCCGTTAATGTGTTTTACAGAAGGCTTGGTAGCCTAGGCAAAGACTACCTCCTTAGGGAACGAGCCTCTGTATATCCGGGATTACTTAGATCTGGTTTATTGAGGTAGAAAAGATGGCCCTAACTATGGGTGCTACTGTTCCAAGAAATGGAGTTCTGGGCCAAATAAAAAGGACAAGGTAAGCTGAATATGCATTCACCTCTCTGCTTTCTGAACTTGGTTGCAAGATGGTCAGCTTCCACTCCATTCTGGCTTGTAGTCGCTCAAACTATGGGCCAAAATAAACCTTTCCTTTCTTGAGAGGTTAACAAAAGTTCCTAGAAGATACTAGGAGGTCTTCAAACACCTAATAGACTAAAGTTTAACATCCAGTGTCCATTCAAAAAGTTAATTCTTTTCAGGGGAAAAAAATGTCTAATTTCAGTTATTTGTCGTGTTTACATCTTATCTGCAGGTGATTTGGGTCCTCCTCCTTCTACTGTGGTCAACCAAAATGAAACTTTTGCCAAAGTTATTTTTAAGCCTACCGTAGTCCAACAAGCTAAGATTGCCCAGAATGGAATTTTGGGAGATTTCATCATTCGATATGATGTCAAGAGAGAACAGAACATCGGTGACATCCAGGTAATGGCTCCCCTGATGCTGCTACATATGAAGCTCGATCCTTTCTGTTCAGCTCAGAACTGTGCATTCCAATACTTAGATCTTTCTGGTTCTTAGTAAAATGATTTAAACCCAAAATATGTCTTCAAAGAGACCAGTGACGCTCCCTGGTCTGCCAAGGGTACCTATTTCGTGCTTCAGTAACCTGGACAGCAAATGAAATCTATAATATAATTTTCCCTGTGGTGTTTTAGATGAGGTTAGAATTTTACCACTTCTTCAACTTTAATTAAAAGAGACTGTTCCATAGCTTATTTCCCTTTAGGTTGTATTGCTCCAGAGACAAGGTGGGAATATTAAAATGTGTGGCTGTGCACAGAGAATGCAGACAACCTTGCTATCTTACCGTGTAAGATGCTTAGTAAAAACAGAGAACAAAAGAAGCAGGATTCTCGGGAAGGAAGGTCAGAGGAAGATGCATGATTAGAGTTGATGGCTTGTCATGGTCTGTGTATCTATGTACCCACGTAGGCATTTATATTAGTTTTAAGGTAATGCAGATTGAACGTGCACCTTATATACACATGCTGGACAAGCATTCCGTCACTGAGCTACCCCTCCATTCCATGATGAATATATCTAAAAGAGCTGACTCTACTTGACTATATTAATAAACACCTACTTCACTTGGAGGGATCAAGACAGTATAATTTGTTCCTGTGTGGAATGTAACCCCAGACTGTTTCACGCCAACTTGTGTTCTAGAAGTTCCAGAGGCTGTTCTAGTCACCTCCTTCCTTTTTCTAAATTCTACTTTAGTTACTTTATTTTTCTCTCCACCAGGTTCTAAATGGTTACTTCGTGCACTACTTTGCTCCTAAAAACCTCCCTCCTTTACCCAAGAATGTGATTTTCGTGCTTGACATCAGTGCCTCCATGGTGGGAGCGAAACTCCAGCAGGTGAGTGGGGGCCACTTGCCCATTGATTGCTGCTCATGCTTTTGCCTGGGACAGTGATCTGCCTTGTGAATGACATTCAGTTGATACCAAATGTTCATTTTACCACCCATATACTCCTACTTATGGACATCCTCAAGCTGACTCCTGTAAGCCATTGGTAGAATCTATGGATTTAAGAAAACAGAGGGACTGGCTAGAGAAGCACTGGCAGAGAGAATAATGTGAGTGAAACTAGAACATACTGAAAGGGATGCTCAACAGTACAGTCAGCCCACCATGCTGAGACACTTTGGAACACAAATAGGACATTGAGGCAGAAGGAACACAAGTTTCAGGCTAGCCTGTAGTACATAGCAAGTTTCAGAAAAGTTTCTGGACAGTATGGGCTATGTAGTGACACCTGGTTCAAAACAAGGCAAAACTAAACAAAACAGTACAGTATTAACAAAAATTGTGTCCAGTGAGGATTCCTTGTGAACAATGGAATCAAGCCCTTAGAAGTACCTTTGGCATATTCTCAGGTCTCAAAAATTCAGGAGCAGTTCTTACAAAAATCTGCACCCCCACCAACACACACAATTCCAAGCTCAAAGGGGTCATTGGAGGACATTTACATTGTTTGTTGGTTGACTTCTATTGTTGCTGCTGAAAGTCAGTAAAATTTTAACTTTGTGTTCTCTTCACGGAAGTACGTATTGGTGTCTGATTTTGTGATTTTTCTCATTTAGTTTGGCTTTCTATAGCTTTAGAGTGGTGGATTCTTTTATATTCTTCCTGAGAAGTTTGCCTTTCATACTTTATGAGGCTGTGGATTCATGGATGTGATGATCAGCTTTCATTGTCAACTGGTCACAATCTAGACTCAGCTGCGAAGAGAGCCATAGTCAGGGCCCATCTGGATGGGGTTGCCCTGTGGCATGTCTGGGGAATCTTTACTGTGTTAACTGAGCTGAGAATACTCCCTCCTCACTGTGGGCGGCATCATCCCCTAGGGGACTCTGGACTGTTTAAAAGTGGAGAAGGGTAGCTGAGCATGTATATGCATTCATTCCTAGAAGCACTGTATTGATTTATAACAGTAAACCTTTTCTAGATGAACCAAGGAGCTAAGTAAAAATAATCACTGAGCTTCATTTAAAGCTAGGAAAAAAATAGGTTCATTATTAACTAGTTTTGTAGCCAAGAGCAAGAGATAAAAGTAATTGCAAAGAATAAAAGCAATTATTTCAGGTAAAAAAAATAAACTTCTGCTACAAATTAAAAGCAAAAACAATAAATGACTGGAAAGCCATAAGCAGGAAAAAACATAACTTTGTCATCCATAAACAATGAACTATTCCAGATCAACAGGAAATAAGCCTGCATAAGAAAGTAAACAAAGAATGTAAGACAGTCCATGAGAGGAAAAATATCACTAAGGTTATGGAAAAGGCAGGCAACTGTATTAACAACAGCAACAGCAACAAGCTATTGACGGGATTTGTAGAGTGCTTGACACTTAGCATCCATGAAGTCCTGGTTCTGTCTCCAACAGGGCACAAATAGGATGTAGTGGTACACTCCTGTCATCCTAGTGCTCAGGAGGTGGAGGCAGGAGGATCAGAAGTTCAAGGTTATCCTTCAGTACAGAGCAGGTTGTATGCTGCCTGGGATATATGAGAGATTATTTAAAACACTCACACTCTCACACACACATAAAGAAAACAACATAAAAATACTATTTTTAATCGCCACAGTTTTAAACTATAAAATTTATAAATTATTTATAAGGACACATTGACTTATATGCAGTTTTATGCATTTTTCAGTATAAATATTCAATATTAGTATCTGCAAGTATAAAGTTTGCATTACTTCTCAATAGAGGATTAAGAAGTACCAAAGTTGGAAAATGCTCAGCCAGGCCACTGTTACTACCCTGTTCATGCCAAGACCATTCATTCCCTGAGGCTGAAACAACTCAACGGGCTCATCTTCGGGTGCCTGAGTGACTCCAAGACCAGTCTGTTTCAGGACACAAGGTCCTCCACTTCTGACAAGATGGTGGTCAAGGATTTTTCTTACCTATAAGCAGGCTTGCTGTCCTCATGTGGTCAAGCTGAGTGAGGCTCAGGGTTATATACCACAACCCTGTCTAAGAAACAAACAAACAAAAAAAAAGCAGTGAAAGGAGAGAAAAGAAAGAAAGAAATCCTGCCAAATAACCTTCAGAAAAGCAAATATTTTCGATGCAGGGTCTCTCATTGAACTTGGAGTTCTCTGTTTGCCTAGACTGGCTGTGGAGGATCTTTCTGTCTCTGCCTGCCCAGTGGTAGGATTACATACATATGCTGCCATGTGCTATTTGTGCTGGGGATGAAATTTAGGTTCTTATATTTGCATGGTAAGCCCTTTATAGGCCGGACTGTCTCTCCAGCCACTTGAAGGCCTTTTAAAAGTGTAATAAGGCACACATTCAACTTGATTTTATTATCCTAAGTGTGCTACATGAATTATATAACATGGAAGTGTTTAGTATTTATAACCATTTCACTACCATCCTGTTTAACTGATGAAAGCTGAGCGTTTGCACAGGAACATAACCTGCACAGTGAGTGAGGGTTCAGGCTTTTGTGCTGTGAAGCCCGTGAAGCAAACCACAAAACTGTCACACCGTTATGCAGGCGACAATGTACAGCAGAGAGAGGTGTAAACGGGTACAAGGTCAGTGCTATTTCTTAGTTTAATTGAGAAGGCTTAATTGAGAAGGCTGCATTCTGGAAGGCATGTGTTTCCTTGTTTTATGAAAGAGCAATCCAATGACTGATGTGAGACCATTGCTATTCTTTCTTCTGTCATTTCTGGACATTAAAACCTCATTCCTTGCTAGTCACTGTCGGTTTGGCATGCACGCCGCTGGCTTCTAAGCAACAGCGTGGCCTCTTTCCAGGAGAACCACCCTGGAACAGCCAAACACATGTCTGAGCAATTTGCAAAGCCCCTTGCTGCCTTGAGTGGTTTTGCAAACTCCCATTTTAGCAATCCATAGTTTCTCCAAGGCCACAGGACTGGGTGAAAAGCTCAGTTGGCTCATGGTAGAGTTTCATAGACGGTGCTGTATAACTGGTGAAAAAGACAATTGTTGCAAGCATAAGGCTTTCATATTGTGTCAACAGGCTTGGCAATATGAGACATTTGTCACAGGTCCACTTGGATGTTGTTACGAATCATTCTCCATGCATTTGGCTTCTCAAAACTTTGACAGGCTTGGACAATTTTACTGTTCTTCTCATAGGACTGGGAGTATAGCTGGTATTTATTAATTACTCAAGGACTGGACATACTCAGTAATTACTCAAGGGCTCAGTTGATAAAGGCAGTGGCCATGTAATCCTGATGACCTGAATTTGCCCTCCAAGGACTGGCCTCTGACCTCTACACCTGCACCATGTGTACATGATGGTTTGTATGAACGCAACACCCACACACGTGCACATGCACACATACACACACACATAAAGTGTTTACAATTATAAAAAAAAACTTACTCAAACATTGGTTAATAATGAACTGTAAAGATAAAGATGAGGAGACAGCGCTGTCAGCCAAGCGCCTGCCATGCAGGAATGAAAGCCTGGATTTGGATTCCCAGCATCCATGTAAAGGAGGCTGGGTCCAGTGGCACTTCCCCTTACTCTCACTACCAGGGAGGCAGAGACAGGAGATCCCTATGGGTTACTGGCAGACAGTCTAGCAGGACTGGGGAGCTCCAGGTTCAGTGAAAAGGCCGTCTCAGAAAAATGAAGAAGACATGTGATGCTCTGGCCTCCACACACATGTGAGCACAGGCATGAATACACACTGTCCCTACACAAACTGTAAGGTTCCTTTTAACTGAAAACAAATGCATTCTCAGTAGGGGGCTTGTCTGTAATGGGGAACCCCTAAACCTATATGCATCTGGAATTTTCTGGTTCTTTTCCTAATCCAGTGGTAATGTGCATCTAGATGCTAGGGTTTCCCAGTTTAGGAGCAGTAGCAATGCCTCCCTCTGGTAGCTGGCACACACTTGGCTATTTGTCTCCCGTGTGGTTTTGCTGATGGCTGTGTTGAGAGGTGGCTCTGGCATTGGGTGAGAAAGACTCTGCTTCTCAGCCCACACTTGTACAGTGTCAGCTGAAGAGGCTGACAGGAAGAGGCAATGTGACCTGGGCACTTGTCTTTCTTCTGCCTCTTGACCAACACAGCTAAGGCATGAGTGTCTGCAAACATGCTTGTCCTGGGGAACATTAGTGATGACACCATGAGTGTCATCACTACTAAATGCTTTCTTTTTTTTTTTCTGGACTGGCAAGATGGCTTAGTGGGTGAAGAAACTTGCTTTCATGCCTGATGAACTGAGTTCAATTCTTGAGACCTACACGGAGGAAAAGAGTTTGTTTCTAAGAGCTGTTCTGGGACTCCCTTCCCTCTCCCACACACACACATATTCACACAGATAAATAAATGTAATTTAAATAAATATATTTTTTCTTGATCAAAGCCCACAGTTTTTTCTCTAATTTGTACAGTTATTATTATTATTATTTTAACCTTTTATCTTGGTCTGTATGAGAGAGAGAGATAGAGATGGACAGACACAGGCAGACAGACAGAAAGAGACAGACACACACACAGAGAAGGAGCAAGTGCAGGTGTTATGCGGCATGCGTGGAAATCAGCTTTGACTGTTGGTCCTTCCCTTCTACTTCGTTAGAGATGCTGATGCTTATTGTTCCATCACTACGTAGGCCAGACTAGCTGACTGTGAGCTTCCAGGAATGCTCTTGTCTACAACTCACACCTCACCACGGGAACACTGGCCTTACAGTGGCTCACTCCTTCATCTGGCTTTGTAATAGGTTCTGGGTATCTGAACTCAAATCTGCATGCTCCTGCCACAAGTGCTTTATCCACTGAGCCATCTGTCCAGCCCTCTGATTGCTATCTCTCTCTTATCTGATCTATATGATCTGATCTATTGCTTTCACCTTCACCATAAGGCCTGGCTCTGTGACCTCTTTGACAAATACAGTGAGTGAACAGACCGTTTCCCAGGTGTTTCTCGTGTTGGGATTGCCCTGACACTTGTTCTCACACGTTGTACCACTCTGTGCCAGTCCTGGGTTCCCAGATAGCTTGGATAGTTGTCTTTCAGTCTCTCGTTAATTTGGTAGACAATATCAAGGAATGAAGAACAACATGCATAGCATTCCTTGTCCATCCTTCCTACCTATCAGGTGTGAGGACTTCGCTCTAGTGTCCTGTGTAACAGATTATGCTTCATTCATGAGTGTGTTTTATGTTTTTACGCTACCACTTTCTTCCAGAGTGTTCCAAATCTAGCTCCCAAGAGCTGCCTGTATTATTTCTTATGTTACCTTCCAGGTGAACTGTCTGTGAGCTCCATAGACTTGGGGACATCTTGGTTTTAAGTATTATAGAAGGTATGCCCAGTGCTAACCATAAGAACATTGGATTTACTTTGTATTTTTGGTTATAATCATGAACTTTATTATTTTTAAGTTTTTATTGGTTCTTCGTGAGTTTCGCATCATTCATTCCAATCCCACTCATCTTGTCCCTTCATATCTGCTCTATACCCTTGCAACCTGCCCCCCCAAAGAAAATAAAAACAAAAAAATTAAAAATAACCAAAAACAAAACAAAGCACAGAAAACGTCTTGTTGTGGAAACTGTAGCGCGTCTCAGTGTGTCACACAGTATATCCTTTTGTCCACAATTTTCACTTGCAAATGTTCATTGCAATGAATCATTGGTCTGGTTCAAGGCCTTTGGATTGTGCTACACAAGCAATAGTGGATCCTCACTGGGACTTCTCTCTGTTATCTCATTGGTGCCCCGTGTCATGGAGATCCCACAGCTTTAGCTCTGCAGGACCAACCCTTTCACATGCTCCAGCAGTTCACAGATAGCAGTTCAAAGATGAGGTAGATTTGGGGGTGGGCCAACTCAAAGCCCTGGATCTGAGCCTGCGTGGTAGCTGAGTTGATCACCAGCTCTCCTGTTCCCACACCACCAGGGCAAGCTCTCTGGCACTGCCTTGGCTAGCTCACCAAGTATGGCAGCCAGCAAGAGGCAGGGGCAGCTCTCCTGCTCTCATGTCCTTAAGGCCAGCTCACCCACACCCATGACACCAGAGCCAGCTCTGCTGTGCTGCCCAGTCTAGGTGCAGGGGCTCACTCTTCTAAGAGCAGCAGCTGGTGAGAGATGGGGTCTGCTCTCTAGAGTAAGGCAGCCAGTGAGGGGCAGGGCCAGCTCTGCACAGCCCCTGGACATCTATGTGGTCCCAGGAAGCAGCCCAGACCAGGGATTTCTGCATGGTCTTTAGCGGTAGTATGAGTCATGAACATTGACACAGACCCCCGCTCTGCATGGCCACAAACACAGAGGCAGCATGGGCTGGGGCTTTGCCATGGCTTGAGGTGGTGAGACAAGTTATTCACAACAGATTATTGCTCTCCACCCTCAGGTCTTCAGTTACACCTCTCTTCACAGTGCCTCAAACTGTTCCGCTTCTCTTTCTCTCCCGTCTGTCCGTCTTGTACATTTTAGTGGTCCCTACTGCAGCTGGAACACAGGATGGTTGGCCTCTGAGTGTCCTCCTCTGCCTGCGCTACATAGCATGGCCTTACGGTGTATTTTTAAAGGTACACTGCATACTATCAGTACTTTCTTATCAAGCGCACTTTGTAAAAATGTACTTCTTATGTACTTCTGCACGTGCCTGTGCTAATGTCTATGCACACATGTATGCAGTTCTCATGCACATGTGTATTTGTGCATGTGGTGGCCAGAGCTGATCTTGGAGGGCTTCCTCAATCATTCTCCATTATACTTTTGGAGACAGTGTTTTCCACGGATCCTGGAGCTCGCCGTTAGACTGGAATGGCTAGAAAGCAAACTCTGGTGGTCCTCTTGTTTCTGTCTCCCCAGCCTGAATTTCAGGCATTATGTCAGTGTTAGGAATCCAAATTCCTAACTCAATTCCTCATGCTTGAATGGTAGGCACATGCTGGCTGAGCTATCTCCCCACCCCAGCATCACTTTTTATACACCTCATCAGTTAGTCTTTCGGCAATCCAGTGAAAATATAGATACTGTCACCTCTTTTATATGATATGGTGGTGAGCAGGGGCATGTTGTCACTAGGGCTAAAAGACACAAAGTTAAAAGAAGAAAGTTAGGATTGAAACTGACCCCAGGCCTACTCTTATGCTCCCCGAGGTGACATTAGTCATGGACTGCCTCTCAAACTTTGAGTCTCCACCTCCTCTTGTTGGCACAGAATGTGAGGGAGAACGTGGCACAGCACAGAAATCACCTTCCCAGAGGCGCCAGCCGGCAGCTGGTGCTACGAAAAACTAATGAAGTGATTCTGCTTGCTGCACAGAATGAATAAGTAACTCATTCTTATTTAACACGGAGTGCACCGTGGGTAAAAACAGGGTGGCATATTTCTTTCCCTTTCATGATTCGGTTGGACAGGTTGAACCTGAGCGCGAAGACTGTGGCGGTGCTAAGTGAAGACATGACTGTGACATCCAATAATGCCCCAAAGTCCAGCACACAGTTTCCACAAGTCTGTGTACCTTCCGCATTTTGAAAGGAGAGATTTTAGAAGATCCCAGGGTATAAAATGAAGTCGCTTTTAAGTGATGAGGATCAAGGGAGGGAGTGTGCAATGACCCAACAAAAGGGAGGAGTGAGGTGGACATGAGCAGTGGAGCTCAAAGTGTCTCACCAGACTTGTGGTCTGCTCAGGAGGATAACGCTTCTAGAATAGACGAAGGCTCTCGGAAAGAATGTGCATTGCAAGCATAGCAAATGAAGAGTGTGCCTAAAAAACGGGCGGGAGGGATTAGAAGACACAGACTGTGTGGCATCACACAAGTGAAAATTAGTATAAAACACTGGGTATTCTGAGTGGCTGTTTAGATATTAGATGTCGTTGGAAACATCTACATTGGAAGACCTTCTGTGGGCCTTAGGAAATAACAAGAGCCTAGCTTCCTTCTTCATGGTTCCTAGGGATCTGAAAACTTCCTAGAGAGGGCTAAGTAGATAGCTTCAGGCAGGTTGTTACCATTATCACTTTCTGAAGTGATTTACTTTTATTTTATGTATATGACTGTTTGCCTGAATGTCTGTGTCTGTGCAGCACACGCAGGCCAGGTGGCTGAGGAGAACAGGGTAAGTCCCCTGGAACAGAGTTACAGATGGTTGTGGGAACCAAACTTATGTCTTCTGCAAGAGCAGCCAGTGCTCTTCATCTCTGAGCCATCCATGCACCCCAAGAATTCAGTAGCTGCTGACCACCACTGTTTATGCCTGCTCATTTTTCTGTGGGGTGGTGCTGGGGATTGAACCCAGGACTTCACATGTGCTAGGTAAGCACTGTACCATGAGCTATACCTCCAGCCTGGCCATTCTACTGCTTTTCTGCTGGATAAGCAGAAAAGTAGCCATAGATAACATGCAAAGAAGTAGGAATGTCATATTCTAATAAAACTTCATTTTTTTTCTTCAGCATAAACTGGGATCTGGGTTCTGCTGTGGGCCACAGTTTGCTGACCTATCACCTAGACCACTGACTAACCCACATGTGACTAGAGTCATTTCAGCTCGATACCCTTATTTAGCTGCCCTTGTTATCAGTGGATGGATGTTTCGGGAATGGATTACAAAACAGAGATCTAGGACATGGTGCGGTGTACAAAGGACAGCAAGGAAAATGTGTGTGTCTGTGTCTGTCTGTCTGTCTGAGCCAAGATATGAAGTAATTAATATATGAGCAGAGGGCAAAACAGTTTTCTTGGGTCATGTGTAAACCCTGAGATCTATAGTTTCAAGAAAAAAAAATGTTCCTACCCATTTATAACATAGATACTAATTTTTTTTTACCTGAGTTATTCAATGGGTATGTGTTTGTCTGCAAGTGTGCATGGTACTAGAGAGAGTTCTCTCTCTCTCCTTCTCCCATGTGGGTCCCCGGATTAGAACTCAGGTCATCCAGCTTGGCAGCAGGCACCTTTACCTGCCAACCCATCCTGCTATAACACTGCTAACTTGAAGTACCTTGGAGCTATCCATCTACCAATGTGGCTTCAATGGCACCGAAGAATTGCCTAAATGAGGGCATGCTTAGACATGCAGAGGGTCTCTGAACACGGACACGCTGCCTGCCACCCAAAGAAAGCTGGTGGGCAGGAGCTCTGGTATCCTCCACTCAGCCGCTTGGGTTGAAGTTTGCCAGCCTCTGAAATTATGGCACCAGCTGGTAATGGAAAAACCCGGTTTCTCTCTTTCCACTTCCTGAAGAGTTTGCCCCCTCCCCCCAGCTGGGATTGGCAAAGTTTTTTCTACAAAAGGGCTATAGAGAGGCCGTACAGAAAGGACTGCAGGTAACAGAGATAAACAGTGTAAGTCGGAGAGAGTTAGATGAGATAACTGCTCTAAAAGTGCTTATGTGGGAGTCAGAAGTCTTTGTCAGTCACAGCCTGGGCTGGGTGATTAACATTACAACCGGGTAAATTCCTCAGAGCTGACAGAGAGCAGCCACCCAGTTCTCTTGTGTACAACACCTGGCTCTCCTCCAGGTTCCTTCCATCTTGGCTTTGAGTCCAGACTCAGATTCTCCGAGAACGAAACAAACACAATGATTGTGTGCTGTGAGAGAGAGGTGAGGCATGGGAGGGATACATAGATAAATAGGAGCCTTTTCTCCCAAGAAGCCAAAAGAAACAGAGAATTAGACAATATCAGCAAACAAAGTGCTAGCCAGAGTAGAGATGGGAAGCTTTGGTAATTGTACCTCAGGGTGAGGACCAGTGTGTATGTGCTGGAGGGTGGAGAGGAAGGTTTAGGGGATGGCATGAGTGAGTCTAGAAGGTTTCGTGGGAGTCATCTGAGTGAATGAGATAAGAATGGGGGGAAAGGCCTGTGCGGGCAGACGGGTAGCGTGCACAAAACTATGAGACGCTTAGTGTTAGGTCGCAAGCCAGGTGCTATGTATACATTCGTTACTCTCAGTGGTCTGATTGTAGATGCTTGATGAGCAGCGGCTTTAGGCTTCTGCAGCGGCCCTGGCTTCTCTGTCGCCAACTGTGACACAGTCGGCAGCTTTTCTATGTGAAGCTGCTTCTGCCAGCTTGCTTTATCACAGCAGCTGGAAAAGTAACGGATACAACGGACATGGGAGAACGAGTCGATTCAAGAAAATATCTCCAAGTGTAAGCCGCTGTAATAATGGACATTAGCATTTTCCTGGGAAAGAGACAGGCTAAACATTCACACATTATTCAAAGCCATTCTGCAGTGTTGGAGGCAGTGAAAGAATTATCGGAATAAGAAAGAACCGAGTAGCAAAAATCATTGATGACAGGGGACGGTAAGAAGGAGCTGCCCTCAGGGGTAGGGCAGAGCAGGAGTGCGTTTGCTTGAGGAAAAGCAGGAAGAAAGGCTGGAAATAGGAATGAACTCACGACAGTGGGAAGAGTTGGGTGATAGCTTTGGAGTTGATAATATGAAAACTTCCCTGATATGAACATTTGTAGAGAAAGTGAAATCAGAACAAGACCTTCAAATGTATAGCTGAGCTGCTAAATAAGCAAACAACACTGAAAATCCAGGCCATGGTGGTTCACATCTCTAATTCCAGCACTTTGGAGAATTGCCGTGAGTTGGAGGCAAGCCTGAGCTACACAGGAAGTTGTAGGCTAGTTTCAGAGTGAGATCCTGTTTCAAAACGAGAGAAAAGGGGGTAGAAGGGAGAAAGGAAGGAAGGATCACTGAAAAGCAAGTGGAGAACATTTAAGTTAAGTAATATTCCCCTGAGGGGTGTTAGTCTGCATAGCTCAAGGTTTAAACATCTCTATGGGAACTGCAGATGAGAACTTGGACCCTCTGAGACCTTGCACAGAGTTTGTTCCTTTGAAGAACCACACCTCCTAAAATATGTGAACAGCTTCCCACTAACATGAGACCACAGTGATGCTTTGCCTCTCTAGTCTACAGGCCTGCTTGGGATGGGAGTGAGGGAAGACTTTACTCATAACCATGAGGTTAGAGTAAAATAGCCCTGATATTTGAGCTGGTGATCAAACTGTGCAGTCATGTGTTCCAGCAAATCTCTGATAACATATATAAAGGCCTTCTGAGCCAATGATAACCCAGAAGTTTCTGGAGAGACATAAGTCCGTGCTGCATAGTTTCCTCTCAAGAAAATTCCTCTCAGAAGGTATTAACAACCCAGATGTCCCTCCTCAGGTCCCTAAAACAGGCTACAGCAAAACAGGAGAGTAAGGGGGCTGCCACAGACTTTGGAACCATATTCATAAGTGTGGAAGCCTGAAGGCAAGTGCTCTGTGTTTAAGAATATAGTGGATTGTATTTCCAACGGGCTAAGAGAAAAGTGCTACAACTATCTGGAAAGGAAAGGGAGAGAAGTCAGGCCTGGAGATGTGGACTTGGGAAATCTCCAAAGAAGTAGCTGAAGAATGGGTGAAATTCCTTTAGGGAGAAAGAGAGTCTAGGCCTTATGAGAGGGGAAATAGAAAGAGACAAGGTAGGAGGAGAGAAGGGATATTGTCAATATAATGATTAATTCTAGAATAGATGAAGAGATATTTTAGAGATGGAATTTAGCACAATAATTAAAGCCCTTACAGCGCCTTCTCCTCTTTGGCGCTACTGTTCAGGGTGATGAGCCAAGGTGTTGAACCACCTTTTTCTTCATGGGACCACTTATGCACATTCATGTGGCCACCCCGGTAGCACAGGAGCCTGCTTCTGCATCTCCCATACAAATCATAGCATGGGGCCTTGTCTGTGGTATACAGTGTGGTATAGATACACCAGAGAGACGTTCGGGGCTTTCTGTGGAGTAG
Organism: Psammomys obesus; assembly: GCF_907164565.1. Classification (NCBI taxonomy): domain Eukaryota; kingdom Metazoa; phylum Chordata; class Mammalia; order Rodentia; family Muridae; genus Psammomys; species Psammomys obesus. Next base: position 15,694,188 of record NW_026596149.1, read on the forward strand.
TTGTGTGTCTTGAGGCTAAAGAGCGAGGAATGGGTCTGGAGAGATGGCTCAGCTTGTAAAGTGCTTATCATTCAAACATGAGAGCCAGAATCTGGCTCCTCAGCACCCATGTAAAAACCTGGGTCTGACAATGCATGTCTACAACTCAGTGCCAGGAGGTAGAGTCTGGTTCAGGCAGATCTGCTTCTGTAAGAGCCAAACCCTGCTTCCCTTGGATGAACTGCTGACATTTTGCATTCTTAACATCCAACAACCCCAGTGAGCTGGCCGTTAGTCTGGATTGTGAAGAAAAGAGAGAGAAGTCATATAATCACGGAGCGAGACACTGAGTTTCTTTGATTCTCTGATATCTCATTATTGCTTGGATGTGGTTGCAATGTAAGTATGTGGGGCAGACACACAAAAGCTTAGTTCACTGCATCATACCCCAGGCTGCATCAAACATGTAACTGACAGATGTAGGATCTGACCGCCAAATATAAGCTGGCTCATCCTCTGTCATCTCTTCTAGTCTGCAAGGCCTCGAGAACAAGGTGGACATTCAGAAGGAAATCCTGGGGGCATTATTTATCTTTGTATCACAGCGACAGAATACCTGGCTGAACAATGTAATGGAATTGGGGCTTATTTGACCTCGCAATTTCAAGTGGCCTCAGTCCATCGTAGCAGGGAAGACATGGTAGAACTCATGATGAAGGGAGCATATGGTCAAAACTTGTTCGCATAGCAGCAGACCAGGAAGTAAAAAAATCAGGCCAGGGGAGGCTGTAACCTTGAGAGGGCTGGCCCCTGTCACCTACATTCACCTTCCAGGTCCTCAGCTCTGACTCTCCACAGCTGCAAACTGGGAACCAAGGGATGACACTGGGCGTGTTGCTCTTGTGCTCTGTCCCTGATAGAGGCAGCAGGGAGCTACGGAGACTGAGGAATCCAGGATGTTCTTAAGAATACTGGAGTAGCTTAGATAAATTGGTAGACTTAGGAAAATATCCAGAAGAGAAAAAAAATGAGGTCTGGTGGGCCAAGTGGAAACTGAAGTTTTAGGGTCCCGTTTAAGTCAGAAACTAAGAGTTATTCAACTGTTTTCATCTTGTCCACCTGTGTGTGGTATATATTGGTATAGTACTTGAAACTCATACTAAAGGGTAGCCTTGTGCTATTGGTTTCCTTTTGTCATGGTTAATCTTCGCTGTTCACTTGACTGTGTTCAGAGTCACCTAGCAATCACACCTATGTACATCTCTATAGCTCCTGCCACCAAAGCTGGAGCATCTCTGCTTTCTCTTCCACTTCTTCTCTGTCTTGGTGGGCAATTCTCTCAAGTCGTGAGCTGAAAGAAGTCCTTAGTTTTCTCATGTCAAGTATTTTGACACAGTAATGAGAAAATAACTAGTAGGCTTCCCTAAGGCAGAGTCAAGGGGCTTATATCTGTAAGGCTTTAGTTTTCCCCTCTCCATCTATCTGTGCAAACCCTTCTCTTTTCTATTCTGAATGCAATCTCCTCAAACAAATAAGGAAAACTAGAGAAAGAAATAAACTCAACAATTTACTTCCTGTCAACAAGCTGACTTATGATCTCTTCCCTTCAATAACAAAAGTCTCACTTGTTCAACTTTGTGGCGACTTTAAGAGCATGGGAAAATGGATGGAGACATGAGGGTATATCATCACTCTCCCAGCCTGACAGAAGGGAGTTCCACTTCCTCTAACCGAATATACAATCTAAGTCTTTGGTAAAGTGTGTTTATTTCTTACACAAGAGTTTAACAATTTTACACTGAGTGTGGCTCTTTCCCAACTTCTCTGTGTTCTTCTCTTTTATGGTCCTGGCATTCCATATCCTGGGAAGTTAGAGCAAGAGCCCAAGCATGGGCGTAAAGCCAGAGAAACCAGGGATCACAAGAACTCAAGACCTATGGGAGAATTGAGTGTGACAAAGGCCAGTTGAATGACTCAAAAGCAGTTGAAGAACCAGACATCAAAAACCTAGAGCAGGAAAAAGCCAGGGTTCCACAGCCCAAACATGCAGCTGGACAAGAGAATCTTCAGCACTTAGAGCAGACTGCTTCATCAGTTAGTTCAGTCAGTAAACTTGCCAGATAATGAGCGAAGAACACGGTTACTAGGGAGATTCCTACATCATGGCAAATGGGTGTGTTGCAGGGGTACGTAGGTAATATCAAGGGTCTTTTAAAATCACTCTCCACCTTACATTGTTGAGACAAGAGCTCTCACTAAACCTTGAGCTCACCAGTTTAGCTAGGCTGGCCTGGCCCAGTGAGTCTCACAGATCTTCCAATCCCTGCCTCTCACTTCAACAGGGTTACAAGAACATGATGCGCCACCCCGTGGGTTTTTTGTTTGTTTTGTTTTTTGTAACATGGATATTATGGAATTTAAACTCACATGCCCATGCTTACACAATAAATACTTTCCTGGCCAAGCTATTTGCTCGGCCCTAGGTAACTTTCTCTCGAAAGCACATATTCTGTCGGAGAAAGAAGCCATACCTGGGGACGACCACCTGCAGCCTCGAGTGAGTTACTTTTGCGTACTTGAGAGAACAGCCTGAAAGAGGAAAACTTTATTTTAGTTCACAATTCAGACATTTCAGCATCTAGTGGCTGACTGATCCACTGTGGCCAAGCAGTGTCAAAGCAGGCAGCAGCATCTGGAGGAGGAGACTGCTTACCTCTGGTAGACAGGATGGACAGAATGAGACAGAGACCTGGGAAAAGGACAGACCTAAACATGTTTGCACTGCCCCTACCTATGGTCTGTTTCTCCAACGAAGGCCCACCTCATGAAGCTCCCACTATCTCCCACAATAGTGCCACCAACTGGGACCAGCGTCTAATATACCAGCCAGTGGAGGACATCTCATCTTCCAACTGTAACGAATCTACAGAGAGAAACAGGCTGCATTTTTGATAGGGTAAACAAGAGAGTATGGTAAGCTTGTATTCTGGCTAGGGTGAGAGCTATGGCATTGACAATGTGCATAAATTAGCACAAGCACTGACCTTTCACAAAAAGAGAACCAGGGGGAAAACCCCAGCGCTGGGCTGTAGCTCAGCTGTTAGAATGCTTGTCAACATGAAAAAGCCCTGGAGTTGATACCCAGCACTGCATAAAAGCAGGGTGTGGTGGTGCACCTCTGTAATCCCAGCACTCTGGAGGTAGAAGCAAGCAGATCAAAAGTTCAAGGCCATTCTTCTCAGCTGCATGAGTTTGAGGACAGCCTGGGATATATGAGGCCCTGTCCCAAAAACCAGAACTGTAATGATGTTTGAATATTTTACATATCCAATATGAAAAACATCGATGTGCCTAGCGTGCCATGAAGATGTAAAGAAATATTACTGGCAATGAGATTTCTAGAAAAATATGCCATAACATCATTGGGTTAATGTTTAACACGTTTGTCAAAGCACAGTGAAGGCACTGGAAACTTATCTTAACTTGAGCCAGAGGATGAAATCATGCAATCTGTCCCTCATGTTAGAGTGATGTCATGCAAGCACAAAGACTAAAGAGATCAAACTATGCTTATTTTGCAGATATTATTTTAGGATCTAAACATCTTGTTAACTTTAACAAATGTTAAGGTTGAGTTTAGGCAGAATTTTATTTCTAACTATCACTCTAAGCTTAGACTCACTCTGAAGTAATATTAACATTTAGACCTAGGGATGAGGGGATGCGTTTAAGATAGCTTTCTGTTGCACGGGATCTGATTGCTTTCTGAGTCTGAAATGAAATGTGCCCTGCTTTGGGGAGATGAACAGTGGAGTGAGAATTGAAAGGAAATCAAGACAAGTATGGCAGCACACCCCCTATAATCCCAGCGATAATAAGCAGAAGCAGAAGATTTGCACTGTTCTAAAAACACCTGAGGACCTCATGATGTGTAGTCCAAACTATCCATTTAAAATTTATTTTCACACTGTTATAGGAAAAACAATACAATTGCAGTCCTGTTACTTTGAGTGTTTGGGGCCGAATAACATTGCTTTTCAATGTACTTGCTTCTTGAGAACCTCCATCCTGGAGGAAGAGGACATGATTGACAGGTCAAGAGGAGGCAGTGCAGGCGTATTTTTTGCTAGCCACTGTGGAGTCCAGTGTGTCTTGGGCTCATTCCATTTTCTACACTGTTTCTCAGAACTAGAGGGATGGTTTCATGGTGTATGTTTCCAGATAACCATTCTCTTTTGTGGTTCTAATCAGACTCTCAGAAAGTCTTTGACCTCTTTGTTGGGATACTTTAAACTATGTGCTCTAAGATATTTTTCTCTTGGGTTCATTGAAAAGGGCTGTGGGGACCAATGAAAGAGAAATGTCAGCTCGTTGGTAAACATTTTAGAATGACGTGCATGTGGGCATGAGTGGAGGGACAAATCCGTCATTGTACTGAACACGCAGTGTGACTAATAACCCATTCCCTTGAACTTGGATTCATCTATGATGTCATGGGTCCCCCTTGTCTTATGCCCAACAATTTAGGACTTGTGGTACAAAAGCCTTCTGTGTCAACTAGCTCCTGTGTGGCTTGACACAGACACAGAGTATTTGAGAAGAGCTGTGTCAGCGGGTACCCTGATGGAAGGAGAGGGGAGGAGTGGGCAACAGCTGGGCTTGGCATGGGCTTCACTGACCTCTCTTTGAGGGTCTTATTGGACACTTATCATTATTCACTGCACAATAGCTGCCATAGGGGAGAGCTTGTGCCTTTGAGGGCTGTGCCAAGAGCCTGCAGCTGCATGGGCGTGGTTTTGCTGGAAAGATGGAGAGGAAGAGTTCCAACTCTTGTCTGCAAGTGTAGCTTAATGCAGGACCCACAGTGCATAAAACAGAGCTGCCTTCCCTAAGGGTGAAAAATGAATAGAGGCTGCATGTCTTGGAGCCCAACTCTGCCTTCCATGAGCACCACTGAGGAGACTAAGGAATGTTGCTCATCCACATTCATTGGAGCAAGAAGGACCAGTGCCATCCATAGGAATGGAAGAAAGATTTGAAGCAGAGTGTGTGCTTTGGTTCCAGGCTGGTACCTGGCTGAATTTCATGAAGATTAAAACTTATGTCATAGTCAACCTAAGGCAGAACTGGAATGGACTTCTAAGATGTTGTTTGAAAAGAAAATACTTCATTCTTCTTTACATCCAAGGAAAGTACACACAGTATGAGGAGTTTGTTGCAATAAGACAGTGTTAAGCAGAGAATAATCTATAACCTTTAAGATATTAATACCTAGGTTTAGAAGGGATCTTGTCTAATGTCTGTACCCAGGCCAAGGTTTCACTTCACTAGGCAAATAAATATATTTATATCCATTTATCGACATATAGACACTGCATTCACTTTTGCATATTTTTCAATATTTTTGCATTTCTTTCTATACTCTTTTGTCCAAATACAGCCTGAAAGATTCACGGTCTTTCCTGATGACATGTCTAGACAATGTTTGCAGCTGGTCCCTGTGTGTCAGCAAGGGTACATGGATGGGTGGTGACTGTGGACTGGCACTGTTGGGAACTGGCATATGCCTTTCAGGGGCTTCTTGCTGCTGATCTCTGTAAGAGTTCTCTTCATTCTCAGCAGACCTGCCGTGAATTCCTCGTCTTTCTCTCCAAAGACACTTCCATTTGGTTTTCTTGCCTCTTCACAATTGCTTACTCACAAGTGTCCCCAGCTCTCCCTACAGAGCAACCACCCTACAATTGCTATGCATGATCTGAACCTCCCTCGACTGTGTGTCTTGTGGGATTAAATAAGGACAATGACTTGTTGGGAGCATAAGTAATGTTCTGGCATCAGGCGTTTAGCTCCTCTCTAATCAGACTACACCACCCCTGATTGCATTTTCCTCCACTGAGATTCCACATAGTGCATCAAAATTAGGGAGACAGGACATAACTATGTAGCCCAAGCTGGACTCAAACTTGTGTTCCTCCTGCCTTAGCCTCCCAAGTGGTGGTATTAGAGACATGTACCACCATTCATGGTTTTAATTAATTTTATATACCTATATGTGTGTGTCTGCGTGCGTGCGTGTGTGTGTGTGTGTGTGTGTGTGTGTGTGTGTGTATGTAGGTACACTGAGTTCATGTTGAGGGGTAGAGGATAGCATGTGTTCATATGGGAGCATTGTTTGTTTTCCTGTGTAAGGAGGCCAGAGGTCAACCTCAAGCATCCTTCCTCAGGAAGTAGCAGTGTGTTCTGGGGAAAGTCTTTTTGGTTTTTGCTTTGGTTTTGAGACAAGGTCTCTCGCTGGGACCTTATTAGGCTTGGAATGCTTGACCAGCAAGCTCCAGGTACCACCTGTCTTTGTCTCCCTAGCACAAGAAAAAATGTTTACCATCCCATTTGGCTTTTTATATGTGTGCTCTGAGGTTCATACTCAACTCTTTATGTTTGAACATAAGCACTTTAATGACCTTAGTCACCTATTCACGAATGGATTTAGTGGCACCACTGCTTCTTGTATCACATTTGGGGGTTCCTTGGCTTCTCTCCTATGTGTAACTCCCCGAGAAAGATTTGAGAATGAAAGAAGAAATCTAAGCAATGTGATATCCTGGAGTTTCCATAGTTTTTGTCTCTGGCCTCAGAAGGGCATTTGGTAGGTGGTAGCTCACCCTCTCCATCACTTCATTAAATGTAAACAAATGAAATCAACTTTGTCTGGTTTGGTAGAAACCCCAAAGGGGATTCAATTCAGACCCTCATGTTTTATTTCTTTCCCTCCAGGACAGTTCCAAAGCTCAGAGAAGTTTAGAGTACACATTTTTTCCCCCTCTCCGGGCTTCTCTGATCTTTCTAGAATGCAGTAGGCCTGTTTCTGGGCTGTCTTCTTGGACAAAGGTTGGCTAGGCTTCTGTTAATCTTCAGCTTGAGAGTATGATGCAGAGAAAGGTCAATGCAAGCCTGCTAATGCTGACTCTGCTGTAAGGTTGGTCACCACTTCCCTCTAGATCCTTCCTTGTAGGGAAGGCAATGCTCTGAAGCTGATCAAGCCATCAAGGTGGATAAAAGGGCCAGTCAAAGGTTAGGGGAGGGTGGAGAGTTCGTAGGCAGTTGCAGTAGCTGTCTCTCAGCTCTCTCTGGGATGGGTTGGGAGATCTCCTCAGGCAGCTCTCATGGGACTGGAAATGGAGCAACTGTCAGCTGTTGGCCTGCCTTCTCTCAATACATGTGAGGATAAGTCACAACTGAGGCCTAACAAGATCTTGAGGCCTGAGTAGAGAATATTCAACATGATGGGGAAAATACCCACAAAGGAGACAGGCTGATTGCTCTCAAGGTTTTTTAGGATATATATATATATTTTACAACGGCCCCTGAGCCACAGCCTAGACAGTTTCAGGTCCCTCAGAGCTGTGGATTTGAGCTCCTAGAGACACAGCCTAAAGAGAACACCTGTTTATTGTCATTCTCAGTCACAGAACTTTCAGGAGCCTAGATGCTCTGTTGGGGAATGACACCTGTCATTCCCAGCCAGCTGTCACTGAAAACAAAAGCAAGGAGCCCAGGATGAGCAGTTCCCCGAAGGAGGCCACTGTGCGTACATTGGGACTCCCCACTCACATCGGCAGACATCAAACTACACATTCTTCCTGTAGTCTGTGCCTCAGCCTCTGTGAGCCTACTGCTCATACCTCTCAGTGATCGGCCATCGCTCTGCCCTTGGTTCCTGCATTAGTTTTGTTTTTTATTTCTTTTCCATTGCTATGATAAAGCACTCTGGAAAAAAAAAATCAACCTAGGAGAGAAGTATTTATTCTGCCTCACACAGCAGGCAGGTCAAGTGGCAGGAACTTGAAGCAGCTAATCACAGCACATCCATTGTCAATAGGCAAAATGATGGAAGCTTCTTCTGCTCCATTCTCTTTCGTCATTTATATAGCCCTGGCTCCCAACCAGCGCATAGTGTACCCTTCAGTGGATGAGTCTTGCCACTCCAATTAATCAAGATGATTTTCCATGGGCATGGTCAGAGGCCCATCTCCCAGTCAAGTATAGATTCTGTCAAGTTAATAACAACCACTAGCCATCACAGCTCCCAAAGACCCATTTGATTTTCTTTTGTATAGTCATCACATTCCCTAACAAAATCAAATCTGTCTGTTACCTCTCTGCCTCTCTGTTCCTAAATCCATTTCTTTTTCTCTTCTTCTTGTTTTTCGTTTGTTTGTTTGCTTCTGTGAATCTCTCTTTCACAGAGAGATGGGAAAGTTTCTGAAGGAACCACTGTAGCACAGCAGCATTTTCACAGCAGTTGTTTCTAGCTGAGCGCGATTGTGTGAGTTTTATGTTTTTCTTCTGTTCTTTTAGAAATGACTTTAATTTTGGAATTTAGAAGTCAGAGGGAGAAGGGGCAGGAGCTGGAGAAGCTCTGTGATTCTGGGATAGCCAGGAGATATATAGTGAGACTCAAGAAGAGGAGAGGAAGAGAAGGAGGGGAAGAGGAGCTGTCATCACTACCACAACTACCAGAGATGGTGGCACATACCTAGACAGTCAGCACTGGGGCGGGTGAAGCAGGAGAAGCCATGAGTTGGTGGTCTATCTGAGCTATATATCATATTTCAGGTCATCTTAGGCTACATCCTTATCTCAAATTAGGGAAGTTAATAAGTAAAATGAAAGAAAACAACAAATGGTAAACACTCAGATTACAATCCTGAAGATAATTAGAAAGAAAAAATCCTGAAATTCCAGGATGGGATGCTAACAGACTTGGGGGCTGCAGGTGAGGGAGGAAGAAAACTGGACACAATGTCCACCTTTTTTAGTTGGACTCTGGGGCTTCTGAAGGTTCCTTTGCCCGAGATAGAGAGCAGAGCAAAGGATAACAGACTCCAAGAAGAAAATAAAGTTTCCAGTTTTCAGCAAGTTGAATCTGAGCTGCCCAAGGTCCTGCCTGGAGAACTGATTGACAAGTTGTCCTGAATTTAGAGAGAAGCCCATCTCAGAGGTGAATCTGAAAGTCTGGGGGGAGAGGATTGGTGGTTGCTCCCTGGATAAAGATAAATTTGCTGCGGGGGGTGGGCAGGTGATGAGTGAGGTATGAGAGTCTGGTTGGAAATTTGACTGAAAAAGCCACTCTTGGACTCTTCTATTAAAGGAGTAATAAGAAAGTTCTGTGGCTGACAGAACTGGGCAGAGGGAGGGACCTCCAGAAGCCAGAGCTAACAGAGCTTTATGAAGGATGTGCCCTTATGGCAGAGCATCTCACAGATGTCCCTGAGGAAGTGCTAGCATTTTGGAAGGTAAACCCTATGTATTGTCTCAGAACAGTCCGTCATATTTCCTGGGGGTGGGAATCAGACCTGGGAAGGTGAAAAGAAACCCTCTGCTTCAATATTCTGCTTCTGAAGGAAAGCCTGGAACCAGTAGGAGGAGAAGACACAGAACATAGGGACAATAAGTGTTCCCATGCTTCTCTCTTTCTGCAAGAACTGGAAGTAGGGGGCATCCCTGGGAAGGATGAGGAGATGGACTGTGGGAGGCAGCCCCAGGAAGGATGCAGAGACAGAACTAATGAAATATGCCCATTGTTCTCATTTCTTGCTGCATGTGGAATTCCTACAGTCCTTTCTGCATGGATGTTATAGAGGATGAATCCCTTAGTTGTGGCCAAAAAAAAAAAAAAAAAATGAACTGAATGAAACAAAGAAAGAAACAGCCTGGCAGGCAAGCTGGGAGGGTTTCCAAAACAACCTGCACCCTGGAAAGGCTCTAACTCAGTATGCTTGGCTTCCAATGGTTTTGGAGCTGCAGATCCCACTGTCTTGGATGCCAGTGTGGGTCCTGGCATGGGACTTCCTGCATGTTAATCCAGTTTCCTATGGACATGATTCTTAATCTCTCTATACCTCAGTTGCATCATACAAATGGGAATACTGACCAAGGCTTTACCACCGATGATTATGAGGAATGAGCCAGGAATGAATCTTGCATTCAGCGCGGTGTCTACCGAGTAGAAATAGTGGCTGTTAGTATCACCCGCACAATCACCATCATTATCTTCTGCATACTTCCAGACTCCGCTGCTTTTCCAAGCCCCCAGAATGAAGAAATGGTGGGAATTTAAGGAACAACAATTCAGCAAGAATCACCAGGAAGTTGGGCAAATGCAAGCTCGGGGAAGAAGCTCTTTAAGCTCTCTAGGAGAGGGTGTAATGGGGCATTTAAAACACAGACACATAGTTTTCTGCAGTGGATCTTGTAGGTTCCTTTGGAATTCAAGACTTGGATTGTGAGAGCTTAGACTGGGCACCTCGATATGGGATGGAAAGATGACTAGGGAGTGAAGAGGAGGGGATCCATCAGAAGGGAGAGTTGGAAAGTGGAGGGGAGTTTCCCAGGGGGGGGGAGAGGTAGAATTTAGGGTACTGTCTGGACCCAGGTTATGGATCAAGACCCACAATACCCAAGGAAAGGCCAGCATGGTGCTAGAGCAAACGTACATTCTGCCCCACCCTTTACTTTGCAAGCTTACCCCTAGAAGCCACTGCTTCTCTGAATTCTCCTTGAGCTTCCCACTGGACCCCAGCAACGGGAGGGCTCCCTTCTAGGCACATTTCATCTTATCCCTGATTTAACCTTCATGACTGAGGAGGCAGGCCCTGTCATCCTGGTTTTACCGATGAGATAACGTAGGAGCAGCGATGTACGCCACAGAGCTTCCTGCCCAGGGCTGAACAGAGGGTAATTAATGTGCTCGGGTCATTGCTGTGGTGACTGTGTAAAGCAGGTCCTTAACTTCATGCCCTGAGGTTCTTCAAATGTCTGATGACAATACTGATGAGACACGGCAGAGTTGACACAGTATCTCTGTGTGATCGTGAAATCTTTTGTCCAGGCTTAGACTTTTCCTCTTTTCATGTTTCTATAGTTTCTTTTTATGCAAAGCATGTCACCCTTACCCAGTTATCATCCCCCAAATTCACTAGTACTCCCTTTTCAAGAAGTTTTGCTTATTCATTCTTTTTACTTTCTATTCTCTATGCTACCCAGTTCTTTTGCTTCCTTTGGGTTCTGGATTTTCCCTCCCCTTCTTTCCTCTCCTCTCCTCTTCCCATTCTCTCCCATCTTCTCCCCTTCCCTCCTCTTCTCCCCTCTCCTCTCCTCTCCTCTCCTCTCCTCTCTTCTTTCCTCTCCTACTCCTATCCATTCTTTCTTTCCCACTACCCCTCTCTCAGCTCTTAGAACAAAATGTCACCATGTAGCTCACGCTGGCCTTAGCCTCAGTCCTGCAGTACTCCTGAGTGCTGGGATCACAAGTGTGCCCTGCCATAACCAGCTTCAGACTCTTTTCTTTATAGAATATCCCCATGTCACTCTGGTTCAGAGATTTTTGTGATATTTTAAAATCCCATGATAGTTCCCCAGAAATGGCTCAGTGGATAAAAGCTCTTGCCACCAAAGCATAGAAGCTGACTTCAGTCTCTAGGACGCACATGTGGAAAGAGAGAACTACCCTCACAAATTGCCCTTCGACCTCCACACATGACAGTGTACAGGCACACACACGCCTTATTCCCATACACAAATAAACAAATGTAAGAAAATCTTTGAAAAAATAACATTGTCTTAGTCAAAGTTCTTCTACTGTGAAGAGACACCATGACCTTGGCAACTCTCATAAAGAAAATCATTTAGTTGGGGCTGGCTTAAAGTTCAGAGGTTTTGTCTGTACTTGTCATGTAACACACTTCCTTCAATAAGGCCACACCTACTCCAACAAGGACAGAAGTCTAATAATTTTAAATAATGCCACTCTCTATGAGCCTCTGGGGACTGTTTTTTTTCAGACCACCACAGAAATATTTTCTTTAATTTTATTCATTAAATATTAAGTCATTCATTCACCTCTACCCCTGTGTCTGCCACTTCCTGAATGTTACTGGGTGATAGGGTGATGAGTGAAACCCACCTACAGAGAACATAACATCCATTAAAATAAAATAAATAAATAAATAAATAATATAAAATATGCCATCATTACTCTGAAATGTGCTTTATGGTAGGAGCATGTTAAATGGAGGGCCAGCTTAGAAGAAGAAATGACAGGCCTCCTTGGAGCAGTGAGAAAACTTTCATAGTGAGAACTTTCTGGGTACTGGACAAGGATGAGTGGCTTCTCAGTTGAAAGATACGGACAAAACAACGTGGAAGAACATAATGGCTCAAGAGAATGGTGGCTGGGGCCTGTCAGATGGCTAGACAGTAAAGATGTTTGCTATTAGACCTAATATCTTGTGTTCAGTTCATAGGACTCCTATGGCAGAAAGAGATAACTTCCACAAAATGTCCTCGGATACCCACTCGTGTGACACGTCAAATGTGAATTCACATACTTACCCGTATACACATATGCACATATAGAAAGTCAAACTTCAATTTAAGTGTTGTGAAAAAGAATGGTGGTTGTGAAAATGCAGTGGTCTGCCACACCGTGGCTGGTAGCAAGCAGCATGTGGCCTATTACCAAGTAAAACACTTACTTGTGTCTTCTATTCAACTGCCACATATTTATACCATGTTCCAGCGTGTGATACGTGCTCTTTACATAGCAGACATCGAGTGTGAACCCTGAAGTTGGTCCTGGTTGTCAGTTTCTAAGTCAGGGAGCACAAGGACAAATGGGCTCACTGTGACCAGTTTGGGCTTTGTCTTTGCCTAGACCAGGGAAGCGCTTGTCACAATTCTCAACGACCTCCGACCCCAGGATCGTTTCAATATCATTGGGTTCTCCAACCGGATTAAAATGTGGAAGGACCGCTTGGTACCCGTGACTCCTGAGAACATCAGGAATGGCAAGCTCTACATGTACCACCTGTCCCCCACTGGAGGTAAGAATGGTGCCCACCAGCCTTCCTGCCAAGCTTTGGCAAGGACACTGACTCTTTCTCTGCAGAGGCAAGGCTCCAAGAGTTGAAGCTGGTACTAACAAAGGAAGCATAAAAGGGTTCCCATGGAAAACAGAAGAAGGCATCAGAAATCGTAGAGCTGGAATTACGGGTAGTTGTGAGCCACCTGATGTGAGTCCTGGGAACTGAACTTGGCTCTCCTGGAAGAGCAGGAAGTGATCTTAACTGCTGAGTCACTTCTCCCTTGATGGAGAACTGAAGCCAAGTGCATGCATTTTGTATGTGCTCAAGCAGTGGCAGATGGAACTGCCCTGTAAAACAAGCGATGGTCTTACCTAAGCTGTGGCTTGGTGAGTGAGCATGGGTCTCAGGTGCCCTGGGCTATGCTATGGATGTGGGGTGGGAAGAGGAGAGATCTGGACGCCAAGTCACTGCACATATAAAACTAGTGAGCCAGGCGCCTCCGCTGCCCACCGTGTTGTATGTGGTTTCTTTCTTTAAAAATGAAACATCTTAAATGGGGCGCATACATGCACTATGGTGGCCTTAAGGCAGCCAGGGCATGTCTCTGCAGAGTTGATTCTCTCCGTCAGCCTTTGTGTGGGCTCCTGGAACTGAACTTATGCTGTCAGACCTGGACACCAAATGCCTTTACTTGCTGAGCCTTCTCACCAACACCTACCTGACCCTTTCTCAAACTCACAGATGCTATTTGTAGAATTCTCGTGTCTGTTAAGTCTACTTTCACTGTCTGGAAACACTATACAAAACGCTCAGGTCAGCCTTCCCCCAGCCAAAGATTGTCATTTTCTTCACATTCACCCTTCCCTTTCTGAGACAGAACCCCAATTTCCCAGATCAACCCCTTGTTGAACTTGCACACATGACCCACACCGTCATTTATGCTAGCATTTTCCACCAGTTTTCAGAACTGTTTTGTCATTGGGAGTGAGAAATCACAGATTAGATTTACTAGTATAATCTCTCTCACATGTGTGTGCATGTATGAATTTATATGCACCACGTGTGTGCAACTGTCCACGTAGGCCAGAAGAGGGCACTGCTTCCTAGAACAGTTGTGAGGTGCCTGAAACCGGTCCTGGAAACTGAACTGGATCCTCTTCAAGAGCAGTGAGAGCTCTCTACCACTAAACTATCGTTTGTTCGTTTTTGTTGTTGTTGTTGAGCCTTCATTGCCCGGCCCTCTCCTGGAGGACATCAGAGGACTCCGCATTCTCTAAGAAATGTACTTTTAAGGTTGGAGCACAGCTTTTGAAGCCTGATTTCCTGGATTTGAATCTAGCTCTACCACCTATTAGCCAGTCGCCTCTTTCCTCATCTATAAGATGAGAGGGTGGCGATAGCCTGGCTCTTGGAGTGAAACGGTTAAATTATTCCAAGTGTGTTGAAGGGCCCTAGAGATAAGGGGTCTGTTCTCCCTCATCTGCGTTAAGTTCAGGTGTGGTCTTCAATTTTATTCAATGGAGTAGTCCGTTTGTGGTACTGGGCCACCCGTGGGCACTCAGCAGCTTGGCTGGACAGCTGTGTGGGATGTTCCTGGAGGACTCCATGCTGGTGCATGCGCAGGAGACGCCCTGCCTCGGCACAACCTTGGTGCCGAGCCCTGATGTGCCCGGGATGCGTGCGTGTGAGCATGAATGCTAAGTCTACAAAATCTTGCCCCGGATCTCTCTGGCTTCAGGTTGGAAGAAAAGATTTGGCGCTGTTAGTGTGGATGAAAGACAATACACATGTTCGCTATTTGTTCATGTCCACATTTGCAGAGGTGAAATGAAGTCATATGTGATAAAAAAAAAAAAGAAGGCAAATTAACGACTCAAAAAATTGTCAGCTTCTGTTCCAGCTGCAGCTTTCACATCTGTCTGGACCCTGTGCGGTTTACTGAAACATGTGGATGTGTCTGTCACGAACACAGATCACCTACTTTTCTTCTTTTGTTTATTGTTTTTCTCTTTTGAGACAGTCTCATTCTAGCCCATGGTGGCCTCAAACTCTCAGTAATCCTCCTGCCTCAGCTTGCTGAATGCTGGGAATATAGATAAGTATCACTATCTCCATTTTTTTTTTTTGAGGACAGAAAGCTATGAGGGAAATAATTTGATTTTTTTAAAAACATGGTACATTTTTCCATTCCAGCACAACTCTACATTTTACTAAAAACAGTGTTTAGAATGTGAAAATGTTTTGACATACACATTTCACCTCAAGCCAATTAAAAAACCTAATGAATTAAAATGAGGGGGGTTGATGTACAAGTTTTATCTCAAGCTGTTAGAATCATTAAAAGGAACAGATGCCCAATGCTACAGTAAGAACAGAGTTTCCTTTTGACAGTGGGGGCGATGGCTGATAAGGCTGATGGAATTTTTAGCCAATCCAGAAACACTGCTGTGGCAGGGTCTTCCCTGCTCAGGCAATCAACTGTGAAATTTCTCTGTGCACCAAGAAAACAGTTATCTAGCCTCTGCTCAAGGCACTGTCTGACCACATAAATCAGTGATACTGATGACAAGCACATTTCAAGGGGAGGATGGCAGGGGTAGTGTGTGTGTGTGTCTGTGTGTGTGTGTGTGTATTATGTGTGTGTGTGCGTGTTCTCGCATGAGTGTGAAAGCCAGAGGTCAGCGTGAGATGGCTTCCTGAGACAGGCTTTCACTGATCCTGAACCCGGAGTTCATTGAAATGGTCAGCAGGTGAACTAGGGCATTTTCACGTCTCTATGGTCCTGCCATAGAGGTTTTGCAACTGGCGTTGCAAAAGCACACAGCCAGGTCTGGTTTTCATGTGGGTTCTGGGGAGCCAGACTCGGGTCTTTGTCATTGCCCAGCCAACATGTGTCCCACAGCTTTATTTCCCCACCCCCAGGAGCACTGCATTTTAATGCTTTCTCCTCTGAGTTTTCACAAGCAGAGGCCATCCTGATGGAATTAGGATATTTCTCCTTCCTCGTCCTAATCCGGTCAGGATGGCCTCTGCTTGTAAAAACCCAGAGGAGAAAGCATTAAAATGAAGGTGATTCATTAGTTCTTTAACCACCTAGATCTAGTCTGGGGAATGTGGCCAGGCACCTCAGATTGTCTCCATTGCCCCCACATCCTCATTCTCTTTTTCCTTTCCTCTATGACTCTTTCTCCTTTCATGTTTCTATGCCCAACACCCTCCTGTTTTTCTTAAAGGATATTTTCAGAAAAAAGGCATAGAAGCCTTTAACACTAAGGCAGAGAAAACCTATAAGCTGAGTCAGCGCCAGACACCTTCAGAAGATGTTTACTTTTAACTTATGTCTGTTGCACGTGCACACACACACCACACATGCACACACCTACCACTACACACACACACACATGCACACACATATGAGCACGAGTGCCTGTAAAGGCCAGGGGACAGGCTCAAGTGTTATTCCTCAAATACTTTCCATCCTGTCTGTCTGTCTGTCTGTTACAGAATATCCCTCTCACCTGAAATTCACCAAATAGGCTAGATTGGCTGGCTTAAAAGCTCCAGGCATCTGTCTGTGTCTGCCTCCCTTGCACTAGGATTATAAGGTTTGCCACACTCAGTGTGTGTGTGTGTGTGTGGGGGGGTGTCTCCTGAGTTCCAGGAGAAGGTTTTTACAGTGGGATAATTCCAAGTCCCTTGCAGTTAGCAAACACTTGTCAGATTTCTAGATAGGCAGAGAGTCACCCCACAAAGGCAGTTTTGCCCAGACCCCGAACGGCTGAGGGCTAACTGCAGCTATGACTGTACATTTAGGGGCAGAAGATGAACACAAAGCTATGAGCTGTCCTGTGCTGATATCCTACAGGCACAGACATCAATGGGGCCCTTCAGACCGCCATCAGGCTGCTCAACAACTATGTGGCACAGAATGACATTGAAGATCGGAGTGTGTCCCTCATCATCTTCCTCACGGATGGAAAACCCACCTTCGGGGAGACCAGTACCCCCAAGATTCTCAGCAATACCAAGGAAGCCGCCGGAGGCCAGATCTGCATCTTCACTGTGGGCATCGGCAGTGACGTGGACTTCAAACTGCTAGAGAAACTTTCTCTGGAGAACTGCGGCCTCACGCGGCGTGTTCTGGAGGAGGAGGAGGCAGGAGCCCAGCTCATCGGGTCTGTGGTCTGTCTTCTCATAACCAGAGATCGGGGCGGAGGCTGAGGGTAACGTAGTAAGAAGACAGAGCTGAGGGCGTGTTCTTTTTTTGTTTTGTTTTTACTGGTGTCTGGAAATGAAGACAGCTCACTGCTTTGAGGAATGTCACAGTGTGTTTTATTCTTATTTTCAAATTATTTTTAATTATTTCTTTCGTAGCATCTGTAACTGAGCCCAGGGTCTTGTGTATGCTAACTAAATCATCCACTCAACAGTGAGCTAGCCCTTCTGTTATTTTAGCTTGACATGTGGATCTTGCTAAAAATCGTCAGATGGTCTTGAATCTGTAACCCTGCTGCCTCAGTCTTTACAGTATTTTGGAATACTTGGGTGTACTACCATAACACAGGCTCATAATGTGTGTTTTTTTTAGTCATATTTGAGTTTAATACATGACTTGAAAGACAGTTTCCTCTTCTGCAAAATGAGGATTATCACCAATGACAGTTTAATGGGAAAATGTTAAGTAAAATTTCCACAGCTGAATATTACACATTAGTGGTCACATAGGGTTATTATTGACATCTTGACATTCTGAATAACTGGAGAAATGATCGTATTATAACTTGAAGTGAAATGACCAGTTAAAACTCATGAAAACTTGAAACAGTTTGTTGATGTGCTGGGAAAATCCAGAACTTACATCTTCTAAGACAGAATTAGCTTGTGTCAGACACTGGTTGCTGACAGACTCCTCAATCTACATTGTGCAAATACGGGATCTATTTCAAAGGAAACGTCTGCTTTATCTAGATGTCGGCAGCCACGGTCAAAGATGGTTATGAATGATAAGCCCAGCTGAAAGTCTCTGAGAGATGCACTCAAAGCAGGTGCTGGCTATGGGACTGACTGGCTGACGTTTATCTCCTAGAATTTCAATGGAAGGTTTAAGTGAGCACATATATCTGCCTCCTACATTATAAAAATATATTCGAAAAACATATTCAAGCCAGGCGCAGTGGCACACGCCTGTGATCCCGGTACTCAGGGAGGCAGATTTCTGTAAGTTCAAGGCCAGCCTGGTCTACAAAGCGAGTCCAGGACAGGCGAGGCCACACAGGGAAACCTTGTCTAGAGAAACCGCGCGCGCGCATGCACACACACACACACACACACACACACACACACCATGCTGAGTGCAGAGCAGGAGGCGATCTCCAGCATAGTCAGACCCAAGCCCCCTGAGAATCTGATTTCCTTCAGGACTGACCACCTGTAGCCCAGCCAGGCCTTGACTCCCTCTGTCCTACCTCGGCAGGTTCTACGATGAAATCCGGACCCCGCTTCTTTCTGACATTCGCATAGATTATCCTCCTGACGTGGTGGAGCATGCCACCAAGACCCTGTTCCCCAACTACTTCAATGGCTCTGAGATCGTCATTGCCGGGAAGATGGTAGACAGGAAGTTTGATCAGCTGCATGTGGAGATCACTGCCAGCAACAGTAAGAAATTTGTCATCCTCAAAAAAGACATCCCCGTGGACTCCCAGAAGCTGGGCAATGACGTCTCGACCGACCCCGGCTCTGCCAGTGATAGTGGGGAGGACCCCAACCACATAGAGCGTCTTTGGAGCTACCTCACTGTGAAGGAGCTGCTGAGCTCCTGGCTGCAGAGCAACAGCGAACGCGAGAAGGAGCAGCTGAGGCAGAAGGCCCAGACTTTAGCCTTGAACTACCACTTCCTCACCCCCTTCACCTCCATGAAGCTGAAGAAGCCAGGGCTGCACACAGGCCGTCTGGAGGACACCCACGGCATGTCTGCGGCCACAGGACCTGAGACGGTGGTGCAGAGCCTTCGAGGGGCCGACAGGCAGCCAGGTAGCACACACAGCCTCGGGGGTGGCCTGCCTGTGAGTGCTAGGTCCTTGTAAGGCCAAGGGCACCTCGGCAGAAGTCTGTTTTTTATTTACCCCATATTGCAAGTGGTATAAACAATGACCTTTCATGAAGTGCGCGGTCACCAAGTGCTAACTCAGATAGCTCTGCTTGTTCTAAACTGTAGTTCACAAGAGCAATGGAAAGCACGGGGGGAGGCTGAGACACCAGACTGAGACAGACAGACAGTGAGTTTGAGCTCAGCCTAGGCTATGTAGGAAAGTCCTGTCTCGCCAAAAATAGAAACAAATACTATATATACACATTTTTATATGCAGACTGTTGAAAATCCGTGATTTACACACCAGCCATTCTGATGCCAGTTGATGGAATTCTTAGTGACAGGAGAAAACTTTAAACCAAAGCAAAGGGCTGCGCCATCCATGCCAGCAACACTCGGAAAGTGGCCTGGTTTTTTTATTGTTAGTTTTATCGTTCTTGTCAAATTTCCATCTCCTCAAGAGGAGACTGAAGTGAACCAGGCCCTCCCAGAATCCCATAAAGGCCAGATAATTTACTTCTCACATTAAACTCTGACGTGCACTTGCAATGGCAGAGAGAGCATGTCCAGAGTCACAGACCCTCCAGAGCAGTTAGGAAGTCCAGGACAGTCTTACGGACCTCCCCGAGAGGACAGTCACTTACCCGTAGGTGGGGAAAGTCCTGAGTTCCAGGAGAGAACACTGCCAGCGCTAACTCTGCAGCCAGTGTCCTTTGGCATGAAACGAGTGTTCTATTAATATTAAATGCCCCCCCATGGGGTGTGTCGTCCTGGAAATGTATTGAGGATTTCAGGCCCTCCAGCACAAGCTGCTTCCCGTCCCAGACAGGCGGAGCATCTGCTGGCTAAGTTACTGAGACTCCATTCTGATTTGTTGATTTAACATGTTGTTACATTTAATTTACTTGTTGTATGAGTGTGCCCCTACACGTAGAGGTCAGAGGACAACATGAGAGAGTTATTTTTTTTCCCTCCACCACGTGAGGCTCGGGGATTGAACCCAGGTTGTCAGGCCTGGTGACAAGGTGCAGAGTGCCTTTACCTGCCAAGTCATTCTTGCTGCCCTGGATCATGTTTGAAGGATCTTTTTAATTCTTGCGTTTGGTTTTTTCTTATTGTTTGAAATAGGGTCCCACTAGATAGCCCAGGCTTGCCTGGAACGCGTGATCTTTGGGTTTTTGATTCTCACAGTTATGATGAACATATCGGAAGGCTGTGGGGTGCTCCTCATCTCCACCTGCCGCTCTCTGTGCCTCTTCAAACATTTTAACCAATAACAACTACACTCTTCTGTGTCCTTTTCAGGACCTGCTCTCAAGAAACCATACGAGCCGAGAATTAAAATCTCTAAAACATCAGGTAAGTGGCTGAGTGATTGAGAAGTAAGGAATTCTGCACATTCTCGGAAGCCAGGAAAAGCGGGAGCTCACAGACGTGTCCTCGCGGCCTGCATTATTCAGCAGCGTGAGGCATGTGAACCAGAACCATCATGAGTCATGACTGAGTTTAAAGGACCCTGCGTTTTAGGGACGTGCGCTTCCAGCCTCTGCTATCCCCAGGATAAAAATGGTGTTACCAAATAGCGATGCCTGGCTGTAGAGGCAGGCTTCTCCTTTTTTGATTTTTGTTGTTTTTTAGTTCTCAACTTTGAAGGGAAGCCCAGACCGCAGATGCAGTAAAGCTTCCCTTTGGCAGTGTCTTGTGAGAGTGTGATATGGTAAGAATCTGGATGAGGAACGTCTGGGTTTTCACTCTCCCAGCGTCCACGTCTTCCGTGGAGTTTCTGTTCTTGCCCTTCTGCTGATGAGCCAGATGCGCATGCTCACAAAGCCAGGGCCATCCCGGTGGTTAGCTGTGGGGATGGAAGTGCAGGGTGTTCCACGGAGAGAAGGCACGATCTTAGGTGCGTGTGGGATGCCAGCAAACCTTTGTGCTGGCCGCTGCCTGTGCTGACGCCTGCCGGGCTCCTCTATACACCCTCGCTTGGACAGGGACGTGGGGGGACGTTAGGTTTTCAGCGCAGCAGAAACTTAAGACAGCCGAGCTGTAACCACACACACCAATGCCAAAGGTGGACATTGTTTCCACCGTCAGGACAGATGCTTTGTATCCCTTACCCCACCCCACAACCCCACACACACAACTCACCCCCACCACGTATGTTTGTATGTGGGTGAGTGCGCGTGTTTGTGTGTGACACAGGATGACCTCCAGTCTCGTTTCCTGAGTACCTTCCACCTTTCGACGAGACAGGATCTCCCCTTGGTTTGAAACTTCACCATGTAGGTGAGAGTAGCTGACACCAAGATTACAGGGATCCACTCGGCTAGTGATCGCTGAGATTAAAAAGCACAGGCTGCCACACCTGGCTTTTTACATGCTTTTTTACAGATTGGACTCAGGTCGCTATACTTGGGAGGCAGCTTCCTTTACTGATTGAGCCTGAGTGTTTTGCACAGCTGTGCACCACTTGAATACAGTGCCTGAAAAGACCAGAGGGCGGTGTCTGATTGCCTGGAACAGGAGTTATGGATGGTAGTGAGCTTCCATGTGCACACGGGAAACTGAAATTGAGTCCTGGGTGTGTGTGCAGGGCGGGGGGTGGAGGGTAGAGATCCAGTGCTTTTACCCACTGAGCCATCTCTCTAGCTCTGGGTCTCTACTGACAGTTAAGGGACAAAGAAAATGATATGAGTATCCACATGGGAAGTCAAACTCAATAGTCACTAAAAATTCTACATTTAAACCCCCCCTTCTCTTTTTATATCATCTTATCTCTAAAAGTTTAGTTCTCAGAAGTGTGATGGAAACACCATTATGTTTGGATTCAGGAATCCAGAAGTCAGTGAACCCTCACTGGGTACTAACTGGGTAACTTTGGGCCATTATTACATTTCTGTACACTTTTCTTATTTAGAATTGAGAACACTATTCTTTCTGCATTATTATTACAGTTATCCATCTGATAACAAAGTAATATTTAGCCAATAAACATTTTTTTCTTTTTCTTTTTTTCTTGCTCTTGATAGTGGATGGCGATCCCCATTTTGTTGTGGATTTCCCCTTGAGCAAGCTCACTGTCTGCTTTAACATTGATGGAGAGCCTGGGGACATCCTACGGCTGGTCTCTGATCACCTGGACTCTGGTAAGTCCTACCTTCTCTTGTGGTGCCTAGGCAAAGGGAGTGGGCATTTCATCCTCTGTGCTGAAGATGAATGGCCAGTTAGAGAAGGGAGCATTCTAGGTGCTCAGCAGGCACTGATGGCTGGGACTGTACAAAGGTTCTGGACACACATTCAACCCCTTACTTTACACTCTGGCCTTGGACATGCCGCATAGCAGCTGTAGCTTTTATTCCGTGAAATGGACATAGTAATACTCTGCTTGTCTCACAGGCTATTACATAGTAGATACAACTGAATCGTGAACGGAAACACTCAAGTGCTATAGACATTTATCACATCTTATTGTCGTTACGTCTTTCCACTCAGAAGCTGTAGTGGTAGGGAGGTCATAGTCCTTGGAGCTATTAAACATGCAGCCCACAAGAGGAGTTTGGGTCTACAGAGGGACTGGGTAAAAAGAAATTAGCACAGAGAATAATTTTTGAGTGCAGTGCAGATAACACTGTATCAGGACAGCCACACAGACAGCCACACAGCCCAGTGTCATGAGGACCGCTTTGGCATGCAACTTGTAATATTGCCAGTACTAAGCACTAAGTGTTTTGTCAGGACAAGTTATGGATAACCCCCTTGGGTAGTGTTTGTGATGTAATTACATGAAGTTTGATCCCTCATCTCCTTTATTGGATTGTTTTCTTGCAGGCTGCCCTCACTCCATTTCAGTCATTTTGTGCTAAAATACCCTGACCAAAATCAACCTGGGAGAAAGGGCTTATTTTGTCCCATAATTCCAGGGTAAAAGTGGCAGGAACTTGAAGAAGCTGGTCATATCACATTCAGAGTCAAAAACAGAAAGAAATCTCTCCACTCTTATACAGTTCAGGACCCCCTGCCTAGGGAATGGTGCTGCTCACAGTAGGCTGGATCTTCCTACATCAGTCAACTTAATAACGGCCATCCTGCAGTCATGCCCCAAAGCCAACCCAATGTAGACAATCTGTCCTCAAGACTCTCCTGGGATGATTCTAAGTTGTGTCAATTTGGCAAGGCTCACCATCGCACGGGCCTTTCTAACCTCAGAGTTAAATCTCTAATGTTTCTAATTTGAACGGCAGCTGGCTTGGAGCCAGTGACCTAACCGCATCCCTACCTGGAGGAGCTTCTTCTTAAGAGCCTGATAAGGTTTGAATGGGTAACATCCTTCACAGTGCAGGTTTCGAATGCTTTGTCTTCAGATGATGGCGCTGTCTGGGAAGCTGTAGAACTCTTAGGAGACAGGGCTTCCTTGAAGGAAGTGAGTTACCATGATTGGGTCCTTGAGAAGGTGCACATATATTTTACCTGGCTCTTTGCTGTTATGCTCCCTGATTCCTGATCCCCGCATTAAGGCTCTCTGCCACATATTCCCACTACTGTGGAGAGAGCTGCCCCACCATGCCTTCTTTACCACAATGAACTGAAATCCTCTGAAGCCATGGACCAAAATAAACCTTTCTCTCCTTATCACTGTCAAGCATTTTGCCATAGCAACAAAAAGAAACAACGTCAAGCTCCTTTGTGGTTTATGTATTCACAACAGTGTCTAAGACATGAAATCAATGTGCAAGTGTTAAGCCCAAGGGCAGGGTGCATTTTCAGGCTGGGATTTCTCCTTTCTTCATATCTTTGCTGGATCAAAAAGGCTTTTTCTCCCTGGATAGTTAAGAAGTTTCCAAGATTTATAAAAGTCTACCCAAAAGCAAAAAACAAAAATTAATTATGTAGCACCCTTTTATTAGTGTAAATTACCTCTTTTCCTGGAAGCAAAACATACAGCATCCATCACCAAATTCACTCCCAAATATTTCATATATAGTTGCATCTATTTGTTGTTCAGTGACACACCAGTGAACTCTGGGATCCAGCTTCTAGGTCTTACAGGGATCTGGAAAGTTGCAGTTGTGCTTATAATGTAGTAAACAGAGAAGGAGTTACATTCAATGGCAGTTGATGACTTTCACATAAGTTATCTTTCTGTGATACTACCTCGGCTTCCCTTAGATTTTATACTCCTCCTAGATTTTATAAGACAAGGAACTTCAGATTAATATTTTAACTGATTTATCCAAAGGTAAACACATATTAGGTAGAAGAAATTGGCCTTCTGAATTAAAAAGCCATTTGAAATTCGAATCCTGCTCAAAGACAGGATTTTAACCACACCAGCAGGCACAGAGTAATACGGGAATGAAAGTACATAAAGAGATTCACTCTCAGTGATAGTTTGACCCAAAGCTATATCTTCCTTCCTTTATTCCTACAATTTAAACATGAAAGGAAACTCATTCATGGCTCCACGCATTCACTCACTCACTCAGCAACCACTAAGTAGCCCATAGGTGTAATTCAGTCTTGGTGAGGGATGCAAAGATAAAGAAAGGTGGAAGGAAATTCATTAGATACTATCTATGGCTTTCTGTTAAAAAAAAATGACAAAACACATGACATCAAAAACTTAAGGAAGAAAAAATTATTTTGGGTCCCGGTTTCACAGTTCATAATCCTTGACCCCATTAATTCTAGGTCCACGGTAAGGCAAAGAATCATGGTAGTGAAACTGTGGAACAGATGGAAATCACATCATGGCTGTCCAGAAGTAGAGAGTCAGAGAAACAATAGGACTGCCATAAGATACTCTCAAGATTTCATCTTCCAAGCAGCCTGCTTCATCCAGCTGGCCTCTAACTCCTAATTCCAATACCTCTAAAAATAGAACCACCACCTGAGGGGTTAGCCCTTTTTACATATGCCTTTTGGATAGACAGTTCATGCCCAAACCACAACAGATGTCTTTAGCCTGAAAGTAGACATGGCTTTCCTAACCACAATTCTCTTCTTGGCCTCTGAGGTGTGACTGTGAATGGAGAGCTCATTGGGGCCCCGGCACCTCCGAATGGCCACAAGAAACAACGCACATACTTCCGCACCATCACCATCCTCATCAACCGTCCCGAGAGATCTTACCTTGAGATCACACCGAACAGGGTCATCCTGGATGGCGGAGAGAGGCTGGTCCTCCCCTGCAACCAGAGTGTGGTGGTAGGGAGCCGAGGACTGGAGGTGTCGGTATCTGCCAACGCCAATGTCACTGTCACCATCCAGCGCACCATTGCCTTTGTCATCCTCGTTCACCTCTACAAAAAGCCAGCACCCTTCCAGAGAAACCACCTGGGCTTCTACATTGCCAACAGCAAAGGCCTGTCCAACAATTGCCACGGGCTGTTAGGTAGGTGGCTGCCCCTGCTCAGTCTGTGATTAGAGGATAGAATTACCTTTCTTAAAATGAAGCACATAAGGCCAATAGCATGAGCTTGACGAAACATCACAGTGGGAGTATATGGTCCTTCCCTGTTATCCCCCAGGATCCTCTGGGGCTGTCGTTCCAGCATCCTTCATGATCACTGAAAATCTAAGGATGAGCTAAGATGTGCATAATTTGCATAAAATCTACTCACATTCTTCCCTTTGTTGTAAATAAGTTCTGGATTACTTACATGCTAGTGCCGTGCAAGTAGCTGTTGTACTGCACTGTTTATCGGATGGTGACAGGAAGGAAGCCTATGCGCTCCACACCAGTTCCTGTTCCCCTGGTGATCCTCAGTCCACAATTGACCCAGATGCCAGACTTCACACGTCACATGAAAATTCGATTATCTTTGTATGTGTATGTGTGTTCATGTATGTGTGGGGTGCACGTGTATTTGGGGGTCAGAGGTCAAGCCTGGGTATTCTTCCTCAGAAGACTTCCACTTTTTGTTTGAGGCAGGGCCTCTCATCAGCCATAGAACTTCCGTGTAGCCATAGACTAGCTGCCCATGATATTACACAGATTCTCCTGTCTCTACCCCACACCTATCCAGCTCTAGAATTACAAACATGTACCAACATACCCAGCTTTATAATGAGTTCTCGAGACAAAACTGGAATCCTCACTCTTGTGAAGCCAGAACCTGACTGACTGAGACATCTCCCCAGCCCTTGTTTCAGGAGTGGGTCTTAACACTAGACTTTCTCACTAGACTTCTGAGAATTCAAACACAGAGGTGAGGAGCAGTCATCCAAAGGCCTGGTTGCTGCAAGAAGAAACAGATTCAGGGCAGCCCAGTACTGAGCACGAGAGGCAGATGCCTTTCCTAGGGAGTCATCTGAATCACTGCGAGCAACAGGCAGGCCATGCTGGCTGGCCTTCCTCAACGTGAAGTCTCACGTGGGCCCTTTGCCCAAAAATTAAGACTGAATCATTTTCAGAGCTGAGTTTAGCAGCAGGATTTCCTGGCACTTGAGCCTGGTATGTTTTCTTGTGTCTGGCTGCCAAGTATAAGCTCCATCCCACAGATGCAGATCCGTGTTCTCTTGGCCTGAGCGATGCCCTCACTTGACCTGGGGAATTCTGAGGCTGAGTGTCAGCAGCGAACTAAGCTAACTGCTTCCCCTACCCTACCCCTACAAAACAATGAGTGGGTGGAATAAAGAAGGATCTATTTTAACCAAGGAGACGGGGTGGGGAGGCATGGCTCCATGTCCTACTTACCAGCTACCACGTTGCTCTCTCCTAATTTAGCAGGAGACTGTGCTAACTCCATTTGTTGTGTCAACATTAGCAGCTGGGCAGTTTCCAGAAGAGGTAGACCACCATGGTGAGGAGAAGATCATCTTTCTCCTCTCCATATAGTCCTGTGCGTAGGCTCCATCACAGACTGGACTGGATGAATGAGTGCCTCTGGGAGGGTCCATTCTAGAACTGGTGGTCCATGAAAAACCCTCCTGCCCCTGGCATCACCAACATTAGAAGCAGGATTTCCTGGCAGCTGTTTTCGGCATTCATCTTATATCAATATTCCCTCCCCTGCTCCCAGGTCAGTTCCTGAACCAGGATGCCAAACTCATAGAAGCTCCTGCAGTGTACGGCAAGAATCTTAGTCATCAGCCATTTCCTCAGACAAAAGAGACTCCTGAGGCTATCCTAAAGGTGAAAGGACGCCGAGTTCCGGTTGTCTGGAAACAAAGGAAGATTTACAATGGGCAAGAGCAGGTAGACTGCTGGTTTGACAGAAACAATGCTGCCAAACTGATCGACGGGGTGTACAAGGACTACCTGGCATCTCATCCATTTGACACAGAGAACACGCTGGGCCTGAGCATGTCCAGGAGAGCTGAGACTGGCAGCTTTCATGAGGAAAGTGTCTGAAAGGGAAGGGACTTTGGGTGTATTCTGGATGCAGCTCTTCCTGTGACCTGCGCCTGCCTTGGCTCACGCTATGATCTGCGCTGTGTAGCCTGCCCCCTGGTGGAGTGGAGATCCAATGTCTTCTAGAGTGAAAAATAGTACACCCTACCTACTTCCTTTTCCTACTTTCCTCATCCCATCTATACTAGACAAATATGGTAGCACCAAGAGGAGAGCAGATGTAATTGAGTCAAATTGTGTAGCACCTGGCTTGTCCATCTCTTGGTCTACTGTAAAATAACCCTTTCTGAGGAAGCAAGGTTGACGTGGATTTTTTTTTTCTCTGTAACAGTGTCCAAGTTTGGACAGTCTGCTTTTTGCCATATATTCATGCTTAAGAATCTCTCTTTTCAGCTGCCTTATCCAGATGGTGCTCCCAAACTCTTCTTCCAAGGTCATTTACATTGAGGCTAGGCCAGCAAGCATGCAAATAGTCCATACAACTTAGCTCAAAAACTAAGTCTTTTCTTAGCAGAAGATTCTTTTTCTGCTGTGGAATCTTGTCCTATCAATATCCCAGATGCTGATCTCTTCCTGATTGGCTTTGCAGGTCACTTGGCCTGGCTGGTGGGTGTTTTCCAATTTATTCCAATAAGCTAAGTAATTTTAATAAATAGGAAAACTCTCCGTGGACAGTCTTCACTGGCCTGTCTTGGTGCTGGAGAGCCAGCTGATTGGAATATAAATATTCTACTCAGAGCAGTTCAGTTTTTGCTGTAGTTCCAACACTTTGGTTTTGCCTTCGGCTGTCCAGGAAATAATAAATACTATGAGAACAGTGCTGGCGTGAGAGACAGACCCAGCCTAGAGTGAGCCACTCAGCCTACCTGTGGGAAGAATCAACTTCTACATTCTCAGAAAGAAGTGGATATATGCCTGAAAACCTGGCCACTGCACCGTGAACTAGCCACAGCAGCAGTTACCTGCAGGAGTCAGGGCCCGACAATCATCGAGGCCAGGGGAGGGATCATGAGGCCCTACCCGCCGCCTAAAAAGTTACTGGCAGTTATAAGTCACTGAAGAAGCGGCTTTCATCTCCCTCAGTTGTACAGCCACTGCTAAGTTGCCCTTGCTCAAGGAAATTACCCCCAATTTACAAAAAGTGATCCTAATTGAATGTGGTGACTCATATACCCATAAGAAACGCAGAAGTAGGAGGGGAACTTTTTGAGACAAAGGAAACCATAAAAGAAGCTCATGGGACATGGGGAAGTATGATCCAAGTACATTGGAGCTGTGCGTGAATTTGTGAATGAATAAACTAAATAAAAAAAAATCTTAAGAAGAGATCCACACATCTCAGATGGGCACAAGCTAGGAGCATGAGTTTTATTTCTAGTGCTTGGTAGATGAAGCTACTAAGAAAACGGTTGCAATCAGAGGAGGCTTCTAGAGATTGGTAAATATGACCTTATCGTGACCATGCTCCATCAGGCTCCATCTCATCCGAGAGCAAGGTAGATGTCGGAGAACATGGAGCCTCCCTCTTCACACTTGGTGCCTTTCATTGCTGTGTTTGGCCTTCTCGGGGGCTAGTGCGTGAGAGGCCTGCTTGGAAACAGATGAACAGGAAGTGATGGGACAGGAAGTGAACAACAGAGAAAGGGGGAAAATGTGCTTGGGGAAAACAAGAGTATTTT
This sequence comes from Psammomys obesus, assembly GCF_907164565.1. NCBI lineage: Eukaryota > Metazoa > Chordata > Mammalia > Rodentia > Muridae > Psammomys > Psammomys obesus. Next base: position 15,723,153 of record NW_026596149.1, read on the forward strand.
GATGTGGACCAGAGAGAGGGGCTTCTGTGCCGTTCCCGCTTAAGGTTTCTTCTATCGGGCACCAGGCCAAGGAACTCTCTACAGTGAAGCAGGAAGGCTTCTTAGCACTTGGAGAGAAATCAGCATCAAGAAAATTGTTTTCCTTCCTGTGGGAAGCATTTGAGCAGCACAATGACATCCACATGTTTCTGTCTGACCTAGCAACCTTAAGAGCCAGTTAGGGCTGCGTGAGTCTCTTTCTCTCTGGTTCATGAACCCACCAGGCCACAGCTGGTCAGCTGTGCTATTTATCTGACTCCCCGTGTTTCCAGACTCATCTGTCCATTTTCACGCCAGGAGAGCAAAGATGAGCAACCCGTATGGCTGCCACATGTTTCTGTCTTTTCAGGCTAAGAGAAAGGACAATGTCAGGCAGGCCTAACCAGTCCTGGTCCCATGGCATGTTCCAGCGTCTTCCTATTGCATGAATCCCAGCTGCAGAGGCAGCTCTGGAGCTGCAGGGGCATGGGGCAGCCACCAGCCCACTGGGTTGCGCTCAGATGATATGGGTGTGTTGTTCGAGGTGCTGGCTTCACCACCAACAGAAAGAAATCACTAAGCGAGAGCATCTCAGAGCAGAGGCACATGGAGGACGCCAGAGAGATGTTCGTGACTTCCACTCCTTTCTAGTAAAGAAATCAACTTAAAAGGGAGCAAAGAGATTTTAGTTAGAAGTCCCTTTTATCTTTACACAGATATTCTACAAATGTAGTACATGCTTGTGCTCTCTCTCTCTCACACTCTCTCTCTCTCTCTCTCTCTCTCTCTGTGTGTGTGTGTGTGTGTGTGTGTGTGTTTAAAGCATTCACTATTTAGTGATGTAAATTACCTGATATAGCTAGAAAGGCCTTTTTGGGCATCCCAAACCACACACCTACACTAAAGTTTTCATTTGACTGGGCATGTGTTGTGGATAGAAAACGCAAGTGGCTGCAAAGGAGAAGGCTGTATTTTCAAATGGGGAAATGGAGGCAACTGAGTCACTTTCTCCAAATCATATTTAAGACTTAGAGTAGGAGAGAGCTGGACCTGCAGATCACATGAGAGATTCGCCACCTGGTCAACCATTTCTTTTCCTCAAGAGTTTTGTAAAAGATGAAATGGGAGGTTACTAAATAAGTAATTGGCTGGGCTGAGAAGAAAAAAAAAACATTGAAGTTAAAATGGGATAAATCAAATTGTTATTGCAATAGCTTATGCTAATGAGTCAGTGAACTGGTTTGTTGAGCAAATTTTGTCTCTAGCTTCCAGTTTCCTCTTTTCTCCTTTTCTATTCTATTCTTTTTAATGAAGAAAGACGTAGAAATGTGTCATTTTAAAGAGATTTCTCATTAAACTTTCATATAAAATTATCCAAATACCCCCTTCCTACCTAGCCTGTGTGTTTTATCTTCTTCCATTCAACCTTTCCATGATCTACCACTTCAAGCTGGAGGCTGCGGAAATCTGGCAAGATGAAGTATACTGACGTCCCCTGCAGGCCCAGAAGTCACACTGAGGATACAGGGAGCTGGGAACTGGGGGCAGCAGCTCAAGGTCTTATCAGGAGTCACAGCTAATATTTACCTGGCATTCAGGATGCAGAGGCAGGCAGATCTTTAAGTTCAAGGCCAGACTGGTCTACATAGTGAATTCCAGGAAAGCTGTGGCTATGAAGAGAGGGCAATGTTGAGACCCTGTCCCAAAAAACCCAGTGTGTGTGTGTGTGTGTGTGTGTGTGTGTGTGTGTGTGTGTGTGTGATAACCTGAACAGGATGTCTTCACAGATGGGTTAAGAACAGGGTTCTTTGAATAAATGAATGCTGTGGACTAAAAGCTTCCTTCCAAATCCACATGCTGAGGTCTAAATCCCCACCGTAATAGTCCCCACAAGTGGAATATTCCAGAAGTGACCAAGTCCTGAGAACAGAACCCTTGTGAAGCGGCTTAGAGTGTTCATGAACAGAGACTTACATGAGAGGATCGGATGGGAGGTGGGGGAGATATAAATATAGAACTTGCATTGGGAATTCTCAAACAATGTGTAGTTCATAATAAATAAGGGGTTCAACTGAGAACACAAGAAACTGAGTTCAGTCGCCAGAACTCAAAAGAAGTCTGGCATGAGGATTCATGTTTGAAATCCGGTCTGGGCAGGCTGAGGCAGGCATGTCCCTGGGGATTGCAGACCAGTCAGTCAAGTACATTGAGTGAATTCCAGGCCAGTGAAAGAATCTGCTCAAAATAAAAAAAAGAGGATGGCATGTGAGGAGTGGAAACCAAGGTTATATTCTGCCTTCCACATGTGCATGCATGCTAGGACACTTACACCTACACCTATGAACACACACACACATAAAAGACACGAGACACACGAAGTTGCTCCTCTTTGCAAGAATGTAACACGAGGGTCACGCAGAGGCCAGGAACCATGCCACACACCGGATCTGTGCCTTGATCCAGACCTTCTCAGTCTGTGAGCAATAAATGCATTTTGTTTAAATCACCCACTTTATAGTATTCCTGGTGTAGCAGCCCAGGCTGGCTGAGACAAATCATCCGCAGCACAAGCTTTCACCTTTATTCAGGCTACCCAGAATACACAAAAGCGACGCTGTTGTTAAAATCTGAAAGACTCATGGAAGCCTGAGGACATGATCCAGCTAAAATAAACAGCAAATACAATAACACAGCTAACCAAATACTTAGAGATGCAACGTTAAATATTTATTTTAGCCTGTTTTAAAGAAATGGGGTACAGATTGTTCATATCTCAAGAGACTTTGTTTCTTGAAAGTTTGTAAGAAAACGATGTCGAAAAACAAACAGCATAGTATGTTTATTTTTTAAGGGAAAATAGAATCAGGGCTACTGAGAATAAAACTTGATAATTCTAACCACACTGCTTTGTTTGTCGAAATTTCTGCATTTCAGTCCCGAACACAAATGTTCTTGTGTCAGTGGTTGGCCATATATATATGAGAGTGGTCCTATAAGATTGTAATAGAATTGAAAATTCTATTGCCCAGTATCATTTTTAATGTCTAAATGTGTTTATATACACAAATATTTACCATTGTTTTGTAGTTGCTTAAAGGATTCATAGTCACAGCTATCTATATGTGTTTGTATTCTAAAAGCAATAGGATATGCCATGTTGCATTGGTAAATAATAAACAATGTTATCTAGAATTGTGTGTGTGTGTTCTATAATGTTGTCACAAGAGAGGTCGCCTTCCAATACATTTCTCAGGGTGCATCTCATCATATTGTGGCATGCAATTATATATATAATATATATATTATATATATATATGGTAAGTGGAGACACCGGAAGAATGTGGAGAACAGAAAGTTCACAGAAGCTAGGCCTGTGCTCTTACTTTTATTCATGTTCATGTGTGTCTTTGTGCATATGCGCACATGTATATGCACAGATGCCAACAGAGGCCTGAGGAGAGTATTGGATCCTGTGGAGCTGGAGTCCAGGAAGTTGTGAGCAGGCCAATATGGGTTCTGGGAACTGAACTTGGGTCCTCCAGAAGAGCAACAAGTGCTCTTAACTGCTAAGTCACTTCTTCAGTCTTCCCTGTGTTCATGTACATCTGTCAAATGCATGAGAAGGTCTGCTCCTCAATGCATTACCTTGTGGGAACTCTAACATGCTGGACTTCCGTCACATCCTATTGGGTCAGTCAATCAGTCAATTGCCCACACTTTGTCCATCACCTTACTTGGTGCATCTTCTAGTGAGTAGTTTTCTTTCCATAGACACTGTGTGGTGTGAATATGAAGTGTCCTCCTGCACTGGGACACGTGTTTGAACACTTGGTCCCTAGATGATGTTGTTGTTTGGAAAGGGGACAGACTCTGTAAGAACTGGAGGTTAGTTACTGGGGTAAGTATGTCCCTGGAGACAGGCTTTGAGCTTTTCCAGCTCAGCCTCTCTTGCTATTTCTCTCTCCATCCTGAGTTGGGTTCGGTTTGATCAGACAGCGTCTGCTCTTGCCTCCATGCTTTCCTTGCCGGGTGTCATGTCTCATCCATCAAGATGGACTCTATCCCTCTGGAACTACAAGCCAAAATTCACTTTTTCCCCCCACTTATTTTGCTCAGAGTACTTCTAGCACTTTTGCCTCCAGTTGCTCTGGACCAATCCGGTTTAGACCTCATGATTGTGTTTAGCTCTGAATAAAGCGACACTTTCTTAGGATGAAAGCCAACCCAGAACTCAAGAGCAATATCACCTACCAGCTGTGTCAAGGAGAAAACAACTAACATATCAAGTTGCCGTCTCTGGACTTCAACTTCTGTGTAAATGAAGAAACTGGGTTAGATAACCTCAGAGATATTGTGATCTTTACCTTAAAAAAAGGCACTGTGTGTGAGTGTTCACGCGCATGCATACTTCCATGTGTGTACACACACATACATACGTGCATGTGAGTGTGGGGCAGGTATGCCTGGATGTCCTAGTTTGTTGACAGAGGACAGCATGAGCAATAATAGATGCCAGCTTTGCTGAAGAATGGTACTTGAGCACAGAGGGACAGCTAGGAAAATGGGACCAGAGGCCTATCAGGAAGCTAGCCCAAGGAATGAAGAAATAAGTTGCAAGGAAGGGCGGAATATACTGACACAAGGTAAGATATGCTTTCCATGATGCTAGACAACTAAGGTGTCACCCACACTGAGCAGTCTCTTTACTCCAGTAAGTCTGAAGCGTGACTCTTTATCTGGTGGTTTCTGTGAAGCGATGATAGTGAGCACTCAGTGGAATCCCCGGTTCTCGGATCCTGTGTCTGATAGATCACAGTCCAGGGCCATGTCCCACTTTCTCCTGTTCCTGGCATTTGGAGAACACCAAGAAGTCACAGAAGTCCACATTAGGCCTATCCTGCCAACACTCGGGAAACTGCGATTATCCTTTTTCCTTTATGCAACAGTCTTAATGACTCCTGTTTTCTGGCTGGCTGTAAGGGTGTAACTTTCCACAGCAACCCTGCTTGGGCTTTGCTGAGGAAACTGAGGAAGGAGCTGTCCGGTTTGCACCATCCTGTCTTTACTCCGCCCCAGCCCTGCTCCTTCCATCTTCCTCCGGGCCTCCTTTTTGCTCACTTCCTTTGGGGTTGGCTCGGTTACTCCCTCTTGCTGTCCCCTTGATATCAAATGCAGGTGGATCATCCCTCATCAGACTACAAGTCTCAGATTTCAGAGCTTTTCAGAGTCCAGAACATTTGCTGGATCTTTCATGTTAGTGCTCTGAAGTTTCCGATTTATCAAAGATCCACACAGTTTTATTCTACCACAACAGCTTTATTCTGACCTGATGCTCTTGTTCCTGCCGCTCTCTCCTTCCTTTTACTTCTGCACCACAACTGTTCTGTGGGCTGCAGTCGAATCCTCCTCTTTTTCCCAACCTCCTAGTCATTGTTTGCACCTCAGATTCGAGTTTCTGTCTTCTTCCTGTCCGTGGATCCAAATATCTGATATCACATTTCATTTGCTGTGCCCTTCTCCAGCTGTGGTGTCCATAGCCTTCTTAGCAGGATTTAGGACCTTTTTTTTTTTTTTTTCCTGTGGCACTGGGTCCCTTATTTTATACCAGTATCTCTTAAATTTGTCTCCTCTGGAGAATTTCTTCCCTCTTATTGACTGCCCTGGGGCTCCTTGTCAGCCCCCTACCTGTTTCCCTTAGTGCTCTGATCTACTTGTCTCTGCAGAAAAGGCTCCTGAGATTTACCCCTGTAGTGTGAACTTCAGACATCACTTCCCAGTAGTTACTCTGTCCTTATCTCAAACTCAGGAACTAAAGCAAACCTAACTTCTTCAAAGTATGTAATTTTATGGGCCCTTGGATCTGGGAACCTGACCAAAAGGAAGGAAAAATCCCCTCGTTATCCTTTGCTGTTTCTGGTGTTGCAGTAAATATAGATATGCATATTCATGAGCTGAGTGCATTTCATAGGGAGCTGAATTCTCAGCTAATTGTATTATCTTAACTTTTTTAATTTTTAAAAAATTTTATCTTTTAATTAGTTTACCAGGTATCAGATTCCCTCAAGGCTTTTCATGCAGCGTTGGTTTTGGCTGACTCTCCCTGCTCCTGCTCCTTTCCCTAATCATATTGTTTTCTCCAAACAACAGCTGTGTCTGTGTGAGAGCAGACCCAGGGTTCCGACAGCTCACTGGGAATCTCTGCTTAAAAAGTTGAACACCACACGTACTAACTCTCTTGACATGACCTCAAGATAACTGCTCAGACTATGAGCGTAAAATTCACTTGTGAATACACTTTGATCTGATTTTTAAAATAAATTTTATTGCAAACTCATGAGACAAAGCAGAAAATACAGTATTCAAAATAGCTTAGAGTATAAATGAAGGCCTGAATGGCAGAAATACTTGTTCATCCTGTTAAGTTTCAAACTGGAAGTCGGCCCTCGTTTCTGTGATATTTTAGGCATGAGGCTAAGATGAGCTCCAAAATGTCAAAACTAAATAAACAAAAGCCCAAACAATGAAGTTCAGCTTCTATGGGGTAAGCGATTGGACAAACAAACCTCTCCACAGACAGGCAAAAACAGTTCAAGACTCAGTTCAAATGTGAGGTGTCACGCTAGGGAAGTGGCTTAGTTAGTTCAAGTGTGGGGACCTGAGTTTGATCCCTGGAATCAACTTTAAAAAGGTGAACACAGCGAGTAGCCACTGAGTGAAAGTGAGAGACATTGTCTCCAAAAGCAAGGTGGAGAATGATGAGAAAGGCATCCAAAGTTGACCTCTAGCCCCCTCAAACACATGCATACATATGTACACAAACAATCAAGACACACCCACACACTCACACACGTATACAAAGTGATTTTTTTTTAAACTTGAAGCCCAGGAATATTCTAGAAGCTGAGTGTTCTGAGCAATTCCTTATGCTTTGAATTCTCCATCTGCCTGCTTAGGACACTGTGGCACACTTCCAGAGCCACGGCATTGAAGGAAACATAACCTAAAGCTTGTATGCTGCTCAAGGACACTAGCCTCCTGCTCTGTTCAAGAAATTTTTCCCAGCATAGAAAGTGCCTCAAAACAAACGTGTTTCCTCATTGTGCATTCGAGAGGAATGATGGGAGCACTGTGTGAGCAGAGGGTGTAAACTGGTCTTCCTGTGCAACCCAGAGATAAACTTAATTAGTTAGTTAGGCAGTAGTCTGATTTACAGAGCTTAAAAAAAATAGGGGCTTAAACAAGAGGGTGAGGGTAGGGGTGTGTTGGCGGGGGGGGTATACCCTTAGGCAAAAAAGAACTGCCATGTCATCCAAGGCAGTGGTTCATAAACCCCCCCAATGTTGCAACCCTTTGATACAGCTCCTCATGTTTGTGGTGACCACCAACCACAAAATTATCTTCATTGCTACTTCATAACTGTGATTTTGCTAGTGCTATGAATCATGATGTACATATTTTTGAAAACAGAGGATAGTCAAAGGGGCCGAGAACCTCAGGTTGAGAACCACTCGTCTAGATCTTCCTGAACAATGCCGAGGGTTGTTATAGATTCTTCATGCAGCACCATAAGGAAAAATGGAAATAAACTGGTTACAAGAAGCAAAATTGCAGAGTGAAAAACCGTCCTGGCCTCAGACCTACTTGCTGGGCTGTGGCTGGCCTGGCTGCCTTGAGCGGTCAGTCTTTTCGGGGCAAATTAAGACAAATGAAGAGCTTCACCTGTAGCCTCCATAGGGCGCTAGAGCGTGAGACCATGCTGGCACCTGTGCTTTTCAGAGGCTCATGGGGCTCAGAGCATGAGGGAGGTGGGGGGGGTGTTAATGTGCTCACAGCCAGCAGCTGAAGGCTATGTTGCTTTTGGTTTTGTGCGTTCTGAAGGGGGAACATCACGAGGAATCATTAGGAAGGGCGGACCCCATCTTTGAGGTGTTTGCTACTGGATGAAAAAGAAAGTGACTAGAAAGGGAGACAAGGTGGAGGCTGGGTAGACAGAGAAGCCTTATCCTAGCAGTGAGGCTTTTCTGCCCAACCCACAGCTGAGCAACTGAGCCGCACTTTCTCAGCTTAATCCTTTAGATCCCAGGAGACCTGGATTCTGCAGACATGCTGGAAGTTCCCCATTCTCACTTTTCCTCAGACACACCTTTCGCTCTGCAGATTTTGGAAGGAAATCATTTCGAGATGGGAGGGCACGGAAACACACCCAGGCAGAAGCTGGGAAGGAGGCCTCAGAGAGCAAGCCAAGAGCTAGTTATGCACAAATAGTGAGACAGACTCATATGCATATTGAGTGGCTTTTGAAATGTCACTTGTCTTCCTTCGAGAGGCAGGCGTAGACAATGCAGCTATTGACATGATTAATGAGAGCACTGGGCAGCACCTGGCAGAGAGGGCATCAGGCTGAGGGGTGGAAGCAGGATGATCTTCCCTCCTTGCTGTCGGCCACTCTGCAGCTGTGCTGTGGAACGTGCCGTGCCCTAGTTTTTGTGGAAGAGATAAGCACGTCTCCAGGAGCTCCAAGCTAAGAAAGGAAGGAGGTGTACACATACTTAAGATGGAGTCGTATGCAAATAAGTTATGTTCCCTGTGACTGGAAAGGAGGGGACAAGGAATAAGGAGAAAGGGTGCTGCATGTTCTAAGAGTGTCGTGGGCCAGGCATGGTGGCACACGCCTTTAATCTCAGCATTTGGGAAACAGAAGCAGGAGGATCTTTGTGATTTCATGGCCAGACTGTTCTCTATAGCAAGTTTCAGGATAGCCTGGACTACGTAGAGAGACCCTGTGCCAAAGAACCAAAAAGAAAATATACTGTGGCCCAGGGCTGGAGAGGTAGTCAAGGGGTTCAGTGGATAAAGTCCTTACCCCACAAGAATGAAGACCGGAGTATAGGTCCCCAGATCCAATGTAAATGCCAGGTAGCTGTGACTGTGACGTCAGCACTGGGGAAATGGCACTAGGGCAAGCTGGCCAGCTAGCTCAGTGGAATTTGTGAGCACTGGATTCAAATGTGAGATCCTGACTCAACATATAAAATGGAGAACAGTTGAGGAAGACGCTCAGTCAGCCACTGGCCACCTCACACAGGCACACACACCCACCCCTGTACATACATGCACGTCACACGATTTTTTTAAACTTTTTTAAAAAAATGCCATGATCCAAAGTTAAAATTGTTAGTGAAAACCTTGCCCTTGTCACAGCCCAATCTCCTGCTGATCATCAAAGCTCCCTCATTAATGCTGCAAAATGAAATTGGGAAGGACCCTATTTGGAAAATGCATCCAGTCTCTGAAGATTCTGGTACAAGGTTGGTGCCCTATAATTCTTTTCTCTTTTCCTCTCACTCCCTTGTCTGGTAAACCAGGCACCATCCAACACCAATGTTTAAGGTCTAACACAGCAGATGTCTCCACTGTAGAAATGTAGTCCTAGAGTTTGAGTGAAGAGATACTTATTTCTACCATTACATTGTTGAATAGTAGAAATAAGTAGCTAGTTATTTTTCACTAGGCACCAAGGGCTCAGATGGCTAAAGAGGGTTGAGATCATGAGATTATGTTTAACAGCCTTTGTGCATGAGACAGTTTTAGTATCTGATGAAATCTGAAGATGGGGGGGGGACACACAGGTTTCAGTCAGTTCAGTATTTGCCTTGCAAGCTTGAGTGTCTGGGTTATAGCCCCCTAAATACATGTTAATAATAATAATAATAATAATAATAAACCTTGATGTGGTATTGTATGTTTGTAATTTATGTGCTGGCAAAGTAAAGACAGTAGGTCTGCCCAGGCAGCCTAGCCTTCTTGGTAAGCTCCAGGCCAATGGGAGACCCTTCACCCCACCCCCAAAGACAGACATCACCTAGAGGAATGACAGCCGCCAAGGCTGCTGCCTTCTCATCACCACACACTAGACTCCTACACCTGCACACACATGGAAGCAAAAGATGTTAACAGGCATCCCAGTGAAGCTATCCATAGCAGAAAATTCATTGCTGCCTTATTCCAGGTACAACAAAACTTTTCTCCGATTCGTATCCCTGTCCTGTGTTAGCCTAACCCATCCAGCATAGATCCTCAAATAACCCTCACCACCTCTCTTACTCCTAGATACCCATGCCCTTCAGTGAACACCTCATTCTAGCATAAAACCTATGATTGTTTTGGGTTTTCATTTTATACTTCTTCAGCTACTTCCCTCCGCAGCACTTTAACATTTAGGCCACCTTAGTTCCAAAGACCTCCCTGTGAGGCAGGGGAGGCAAGTCTACTCTTTCTAGATTATAGGGTCAAGGGGGCAAGCCACACCCAGTGACCTACCAATGACCACACAGCCAGTGCAAAGCAAGGCTAAGTTATCAGCGCCTGGCCCTGTGAGGTTAATTCTTCCTAGAGGCAAATGCCTCGGTGCCCCTCTTTGGCTGGAGTCTACTAGGATTACAGTCGAGTGAGCTGGAGCAGGGTAGGGGTAGGAAGAAAGGGAAGAGAGAGAAAAAAAAAACTCAACAGGTTAAGGAGAGCCAGTTCCTATCCCCACAAGGTAGATCCCAGGCTGCCTCGTTTGCCCAGTTTGCTTGCGAAGAATGGAGTTTATTATGTGGGGGCAGAGAGGGAGGTCTGGGAAGTGTTAAGCAGAGAAAACGGGTTGAAATTCAAGTCGAGGGGATGCTGGCAGCCCGGCGCCTGCTGTTCGGCAGTCTGATGAACTCCGATAAACCCAGAAGCACTTTACCGCCCCTCCTGATAGAGCCGGAAACTTTAGCACCCCAGAGAGAAGGGGTGGCATTTGAGGAGCAGTGAGGGGAATCAAGGTTGGTTCGTTCGCCCCGCCCCACCAGGCTCTGGTAACAGAATGGGGTTGAAGCATGCCGCCTGAGGTAAGCCCCATGTCTAAGATGCTGCAGACCTTGCCATTTGTGGCCGCGGTTACAAATCATCCATAGAAGGTTCTGCCTGCGAGACTTGCCTGGACCAACTAGAGAGAAACCTTTCCTATGAGATACCAGTCAGCTTTGTGAATGCCCGCTTTCCCCTGGGCTGGCCTGCGTGTTATTGTAGCAGCCATCTCTGTCAGTGGAATTCAGACCTGGGTGATTAATCTCAGTCCTCTGTATTCATGCCGGTCATGTGAATGTGTTTTATGCCACAGAATTGCATGTTGAATGATGAATACCATACATAGGTACATGTGTGTCCATAACGGACCCATTCTAATAGCTGAGAGGTGGGAGACAAAGTCCACCGTCAGACGAAAAGACGAGCTACTATAGACTGCACATGCAGCCTTAGAAAGGACAGATGCTCTGAGGAGCTACAACGTGGTTAAGCCTGGAGGACACTGTGCTAACTGAAAGGAGGCTGCCAAAGAAAGAAAAATACTGTCCTGACGTCACTTACAGAAAATGTTCTCCGGGTAGTAACAGAGACAGAAACTAAAATGGAGCCTGCTAGGGACTGGGAGATGTTGTTTAATGGATGGGGGGATGGGGAAGACCCACTTCATGACAACGTCGACCCACTTTCCACCTCTGGAGTGCACTGAGAAATGGTCAAGAGAGTAAATTATGCGTTGTGTGGCTTGTAGCTATTCTGGTTATGTTTCTGTTGCTGTGGCAAAATGTCCTGACAAACAGCAACTTGGGGGAGGAAAAGGTTTATTTCAGCTCTCAATTCTAGGTTACATTCTATCATTGTGGGGAAATCAAGGCAGAAACCTCAAACAGCTGGTCACAGTGTATCCACAGTCAAAAGCAGAAAGAAATTAATTCGTGCATGTTGATTGCCTGCTTGTTTGTGCTAAGCTAAATTTTGTAACTATCCACAATGGGCTGGATCTTTCTCAGTTATCTTCATTGAGACAGTTCCCCAGAGACATGTCCACAGAGCAACCCAATGAAGACAATCTGTCATTGGTACTCTCTCCTCAAGTGAGTCTATGTTCTATTAAGTTGGTGCTTAGACTAACCATCACAGAACCACAGTAAAAAAGTAAAAAAAAGAAAAGTTTGGGCAGGAAAGAGAGGTGGGCACAATATGTGATAAACTGCCAGTGAGATAAAATCATGAACAAAACTTATTTATAAACATTGTTGCAAAAATTAAATTGATAATTAGTTGAATTTAACTTCATGGAAACAGTAATCACATATAAAAATAAAGTGCTGAACTTTATGCTGTGTATATTTTTACCACGATTTAAAGTAAAAATCCTATTAGTCTTTCACTCTCTGATCAAAATCCCCAGGGACAAGCAGGACCAGGAATGAAGATAAGGCGACAGGCAAAGAGCAGGCGGAACCTTGATAATAGACTGTTTCTGTAGCTGGGGAAGTCTCCGCCAGACATTGATAAAACCTTACAGTCCCTCCTTTCTCCTACTAAAGAATAGGATGGGACCAAGAATTGCATTCACTTCTGGGATGCTGGTGACTGTGATTTTTAACCTGGCCCAGCAGTGGTGAGCAGCTGTCCAGGCTGTCTGGATGAGAGAAAGCCCCTGGACTCTTCAAGTGTTTAAGAGGATGTTGCAAAGTTCCCTTCATTGAAAGACAGGGACTAGATGGAAATGCTGGAATGCCTTACAGAACCAGAATTCCTTTTGGATCCCAAAGAGAAATGCCTAGCTCCTCTGAGAGTATCTACGCTCACCCCTCTTACTGCCATGTTTTTAAGAAAGGCCTGAACGTTGGATCTGCCCCTGTGCTTCTTGTAAAGAATGCTGAGGAAGCCAGTCCTATCTCAAACTTCCACTGACCTGGTAAAGCCTGAACTGCACAACCGGACTGACACACTCACTGAAGGCAAAGTTTCTCACTGGTCTGTGTTGTTAATATGAACAACAATGTGTCTCTGTGACCATTGTTTTACCATCTGAAATCTCAGAATCCTATGACTGATTTCATTCGTACTGATGTCGATTCGTGGATGAAAAACACCTTTAATGGCCGGTCTTTGTTATAATTCAAAATAATCAAACAGGAGCAGTATTCACATGAGTGTTTCAATCATTTTATATCTTCCCTCCTCTTCCAGTTCTCTATCCCTCCCCTCCCCTCTCCTCCCTTTCCCTTCCCCTCCCTTCTTCCTTTTTCTGAAAGCTAGGAACGTTCCAAGTCCACATGGGCAGGGAAGTGGCATCTTTGCGTACTCCTGCTTTCATAGCTACCCCTAAGGTTAAACTACAAATCTCTCCTGCTTTCCATTCTAATATTTCATTTTCTAACTCAACAGTGCCCTGTTCTCACTTGTAACTGGCAGGCGATAATGAGTGTGAGACAGTGCTTTGTTCCTGTGTGGAAGACACCGCAGCAATGCTGGTGACCTCAGAGCCCCGGCTAAAACAGGCACCTGAGAAGAGCAGGAGGAGAGTGTGTTCTGAGGTGCTGCTCCACTTACATTCCAAGTTGAACTGATAGCCTTCCGTTTTCAATTACAAACAGTGCAGAGTTTGTTTCTGACTCCTAAACAGTGCATACTCATTGTTTTAAAAACATAATGCCTTGAAAAATACAGATGTTTATGAGAAATTTGTTTTCTTTTGGATTTTATTTTATCTCTTTTAGGTATTTTGTGAGTTGTAGAGAGGAAAAGCTTTCAGTAGAGATCTTTTTCCAGATTATCAGTGAGAAACAAAACACCTCGCCTGGCTATGGGAATAAGTATACTCAGTAAGCTGCTATAAAAGTGTTTGGAAGTGAGATTTAGGCCTGGAGATATAACACAGTGGCTTGCCTAGCAGGGTCCTTGGGTTCTGTTCCTGATATCAAATAAATAAATACAAAGAGGTGAGACTTGGGACATTTAGCCTAAATAGAGTGAGACAAAGATTAGATCATAATAGATGAACGTTACTGGATTTTCCATTTGTCAAAATAAGCTGTAGCCAGTCCCTCAGGACCCACACAAAAAAGAAAGATATTGTATTGACAAGAGCATTCAGTGAGAAATAAATACTGCTTCCTATTCCTACCTGAGCAGTAGCCAGCCTGGGAAAGTCATTTAACGCTTTGAAAGCATCTTCAGGGGTAACAGGGACCTGTTGATAACTGTGGCCCAGTTGTGGATTAAAAACGATGAGCCAATGCAAAGAGAGAGCCTACTGCATATCAAGTCTTGAAGAAAAAGATGATGGCCACCACGCAGCACAGGTTCAGCCTGCAGAATTTCCAAACCCTGGCTCACCCAAGGTTTGTGGGTAACTAGGGCACTGGTCACAGTTAACATTTCTGAAAGACTCGGCCGTGACCGTGGAATGATCAGCTGGATGGCCTTTGTTCTCATTACTGCTGTTGGTGCCTTGGCTTCTGTTGCCATGAGCTTGCCTCTTGAGAAACTGAGGTGGGGGAGGCACAGCAGTGTGAATTGTGGGTGGGGGGAACCTCCTTGTGTTATCTTTCTGCTCTGCTGACTGTGAACTGTGACTCCCTGGACCCTATGCCAGGAAGAGTTCAAATGTGCCTCTGAGGGGATGAGAATGAACATGTCTCATCATGCTCTCCACGGAAGATACTTTATCCGCACACATTGCTCCAGATGATACCGCTGGCCATCACCAGAAACTCGGATCCAGTGACGGCCTGAGCAGACCCTTTGTCTACCGACCAGCTGAGAAGAAAGCAATGTGTAGCACACACTCTAACCAAGGAGTGTGGGAGGTGGACAGGAGGGAAAGCTTAACCAGGAAAACTGTGCCCCACCATTTGTGCCTAACCTGGGAGTCCACCTCACCTCGTCACATAATTTTCTGCTGTACAAATGGAGACACTGGCAACAACTGAAACTGAGCTGCCTCTGCCTCACTTTTGTTCTTGCAAATGATGGATCTAGAAAAACCCGTTTCTCCTGTGTAAGGATGAGAGCTCCTGATTAACTGTCCTTGCATGGCTGTGACTCAGTCTCTTTTAAGAACCTCTAAAATTCATAGAGCAGCCAAGCCATAGCTTTCTGGTGACCAGTCATACACAAAAGGCGTCCAACTAGAAACTCAGAGCTTTGGGATCCTTTAGAGGTAGAAATTCATCACATGGCCCCATACCATAAGGTCTACTGGGTCTCTCTCACACTAGAAGGGAGTACTTGTGTGGTAAGAATGCTTTATGAACCAGCTGAAGTTGGTTATTGATGCCAAGGTGGGACCCCATGGGCGAAGATGGAGAAAACACATTCTTGAGTTCCCCAGAAGAATGCGCTATGACTAAGATGCTGAGAATGAACATCATGGCGCCTCACCATCTGCCCACAGCTGTGAAGGGGGCTCAGCAGCTCCCAAACACAGTCACTTCTGAGAAGCTGAAAACATAACCTCAGGAATTTTCATTGCTTGAGAGAAATTGTACCTTTCGTCACTTCACTCATTAAAAGAGGAAACTGGAGGGCCTGGGGAGATGGCTGAGTGAATAAAATAGTTGCTGTGTAAGTGTGAGGACTGGAGTTCTGACCCCAAGACCCATGGAAAAGCTGGTGGAGAAGGGTGCCTACAGTGATGGATCTGTGGTTAAGAGCACTGCCTGCTCTTGCAGAGAAACTACATTTCATTCCCAGAACTCACACGGTGACTCACAACCATCCATAGCCCCAGTTCCAGAATATAGGACAACTGTGAGCCTTCTAGGGCAGCAGGCATGCATGTGGTATATATACACACATGCAGAGAAAAACAACCATGGGCAAAATACTATATATACATATATTATAAAATACATAAAGTATATACATATATATACATACATACACACACACACACACACACACACACACACACACTAAATTAAAGCTGGGTAGGTGTGGTGGCCCACCTCCTATCACAGTGCTAGGGATACCTAATGGAGATCCCTTGGGCAAGCTAGCTAGCTACACTAGCCAAATCCATGATCTCCTGGGTTGGTGAGAGATGCTCTTTCAATAAATAAAAGTGGAGGTCCATAGCAAGATGGATCAGAGGGCAAAGGCACTTGCCATGCTGATCTGGCAACCTGAACTTGATGAAGCAGAGAAACGATTCCGCGAAGTTGTCTTCTGACTTCCACATACATGCCCCCTTCCACACATCAATGCACATACACAACAACAACAAACTCAAAAATTAAAAGTATCCTCCCAAGAGCCTACCCTGACTTGGGTCTCCAGCTTGTCACAGAGGTACCCCTCAGTTCCTCTTTTCTCGACGGGTCTTTTGTCCTCTCACCCTTGCTCTCCCCAGGTCTGTTCTCCACCCTCTTATCTCTCTGTGCCCCCTCTCCTACCTTCTTCCCTCTTTTCAGCCACTAAGTCTGTCTATTCTACTTGCCCTTCTGAGTGATATTTATGAATCCTCCCTTGAATCTTCCTTGTTCGTTTATCTTCTTTGGGTCTGTGTCTTGTAGTATGCTTATCCTGTACTATATGGCTAACATCCACTTATAAGTGACTAAATACCATGTGTGTATTTCTGGGTTGGGTTACCTCACTCAGGATGATCTTCTCTAGTCCCATAGGACATCCACTAACTAGACTAGTCTCCTAGCAGAGGGACACCAAACCACCCACAAAAACTTCAACCCCAAATTTATCCTGCCTACAAGATGTGCAGGGATAAAGATAGAGCAGAGATTGAGGGAATGCCCAACCAATGCCTGGCCCAACCAAAGAATCACCCTGTCAGAGAGTGCCAACCCTTAACACTATGAATGGTATACTAAGCGTGCAGAGAGGAGCCTGACAGAGTATTCTCTAAGAGGTGCTACCCAGCAGTGCCTCAAAACAGATGCCAAGACTCACACCCATACATTGGACGATGCTTAGGGAGTCTTGTGGAAAAGTGAGAGGAAAGAGAAAAGGACCTGGAGGTGATAGAAACTCCACAAGAAGACCAACAGAGCCAATAAGGCCCAGAGGGGCTTGCTGAGACTGGGCACAACCAAGAACCATGTAAGAGTGGAACCTAGGCCCCTTACAAAGATGTAGCAGATGTGCAGCTTAGGTTTCACGTGGGTCCTCTAGTAAGGGAAGTGGGGACTGCACCAGACATGGACTCACTTGCCAGCTTTTTGATCAGTTCCTTCTGGCAGCACTGCCTCACCAAGCCACAGGGGAAGAGGACATTCTGAGTTCTGAGGTAACATGATGAGTGGATGGATGTGAAAGGGAGCACCCCTTTTCTGAGAAAAAGGGGAGATGGAGAAGGCAGGGGAGGGAGGGTGGGACTAAGAGGGGAGGAAGGATGGAGCTACAAGGATGTAAAGTGAATAAAAAAAATAAATTGGGGGAAAAAAGAAAGAAAAAATAAAAATATGAAAGTAGAGAAGATGGTGGTTCAAAATCATCTGTACCTCCAGTTGCAGGGGATCTGATATCCTTCTCTGACCTCTGCACACATACAGTATACATATGAACATATAAGAAAAACATCCACACATGTAAAAATAATTTAAAAAAACAAACAATTGCAGAAGACACTTGAACTCAGCCTCTAGCCTCCACATATACACATGTGTGTGTCCACACACATGTAAACACATATACACATACGTACAATCTGCCCAACATGTGCACTGGGAAAACCAATACATGACATTCCAAAAAGTATGTAAGCTGAAGCTTACCACACAACTTGTTGACAAAGGACTTGAACTCAGAACTCTTGTCTCCTAGTACAGTCTTCATCTAAGCTTAGAGTCAGCACTCACTTAGTACAGTCAGAAGTTTAGTCAATTCTTCCTTCCTTGTCACTCACTATCCAGCCTCCCTTTTGAACCTCTCTCTAGAAACCATTAACTGGAATCATACTCAGAGGGGTGTATACTCAGAGATCCTACTGGTGTGAAGAACAAGTGTTGCCATCTGTCTGAAAAGCAACTTGGCCATAGTTGTCATCTCCAACACGTCTGTTTCTTATTTTATGTTCTGCTTCAAGGACAGCGGTCCACGAATGTCATCAGGATGTGGGCTAAAAATTCACATACTATGCTGTAGCCAGAATAGAGATAACTCAAGTACCTAATGAAATCTTATGTGTTCGGTTGTGACCCTTGACTTTAATAGCTGAGCCATCTGTCCAGCCCCTTAACAAAAGGTAATTAGTAGCATCAGTTGTGGTATTATCTACATAATAGGCTCTATTACTAAAGAATATTTAATGGCCTGGGAAAAGGTTCATACACACACACACACACACACACACACAAGCATCTGCACATCCATGCATATATATAAACATGCACACAGAGTATTTATTCCATGATTGAGGGAGTTTGATGCATAAGACCTCTTGCTTTTACTTCTTCATCCCTTCTTTGAAAGTTTATCTTCAGGCTAGATGTGGTGGCACATGCCTGCAATCCCAGTACTTGGGGAGGCAGAGGTAGGTGGATCTCTGTGAGTTCAAGGCCAGTCTTGTGACCCAGGACAGCCAGAGCTACACAGAGAAACCCTGTCTCAAAAAAAGGAAGAAAGAAAGAAGGAAAGAAAAGAAGGAAGGAAGAAAGGAAGGAAGGAAGGAAGAAAAAAAGAAAGAAAACGAAAAAAAAGAAAGTCCACCTTCCCCACTCCCCCTTTGGGTAGCCCTTAATATGGTCCTCCCCACATAGTCATGCACAGATTCTATTGTTTCCCTTATATTGAAAACCCCAGCATCATTTTGTTGCATTACTTGCAGACACAGATGCCAATATCATTAGATCCCACGGTAAAACATGTTTTCTGTGGAAATTATTTTCTATTTTTATAAATCTGACAAAAAAATAAAAAGAAATTCCAGGTCTTTTTTCTATGTCTTTGGGTCTCTCAAATATCCACGTCTATAAAGGAATCAGTGAACCCATACCACAAAATCAGAAGCTCTTAGCAATGTCCATCTGTAGTTGAAAGATGCTGTAGATTCAGGCTAGTAAGATGGAATTCCTTGATGTCACAGTTTAGATCACCTTTGCCGAATAAACTTTAAAGGTTAGCCAAACCGCCCTTGAGGAGAGTATTCAACAAATAATTACCTAAGTATTATTACTTTTTGATTAAAGAAAACAAGACAAAAAGAGACAGTACAGAAGGGGCACATTTGGGACACACTTGAATAATCAGCCATGTTCCCCTTCCCCAAGGCACATGCTGCACGACTACCCTGGCCTGCCTCTTCAGGAATTGCCTACCATTTCAGACAAGTCAAAAAGTACATGTTTGTAATCCTATCTACCTGGGAAGCCAAGGCAGGGGGATCTAAACTTTAAGGTCACCTTGAGCAATTTTCCAAGACAGTAGCACACAAGCGAGTGAGGCTGGGGAGTAATGATAGAGCACTAGGCTTAAGGCTCACCACTGTAACCACAAACAAGAGCGCAAACAGACACACACCAGAAGATCAGTTCAGCACTGGTTGTTTAGACACTTCTATTAGACCTCGATTCTGCACTTTGTCCCCAGATTGACAAGACCAGCCTGTAGACCTCAGGGAAAACTCAACACCCCATGAGATTTCCCTAGGCCTTTCTTGCTTTGCAATGAGACTCCTGAGCCCAGATTTATGGGCTCTCATTCATTAAAAGTCACTTTCAGGCTGAGTGAGCCTCTGCCTAGGCTGCATGTGTGCAGATCAGATGTCTGATGGCTACTGAGGTTGGGCCTCATCGGCACAGAGACACATCAGGGCTAAAGAGCTCAGAAGAGAGTGAGAACTTTCCATTATCCTCTGCTTCCTGGGTAATACAATCCAAAATCAATTCTAATTACATATAAGTGATAAGAATACCTCTGACAGGTTACATCTTAAGTGCTAATTAAAAGCATACTTCCTGTTGCTTAGCCCATGTGAAATGCATCCCTGTTTATACCACAGAGGAGGTCACATGCTAAGCCCCAAAGTGCTGCCCGTAGCTTCCCAGGAGACCTCCTATGTCCTGCATTGTCATCCATTATTTCACTCTGATTTGCTTTAATGAAATAGAACTTGGCATTGGCACTTTCCCTTCCAGCTTCACCAATAGTCCTTATAAAGTGCATTGTCCTAAGCCAGGGAACTGGGAATTCATTTTCCACCAACACAGCCTTCAGTTTTGCCTGTGGTTGTAGTCTGTAAACTATCACCTGCATTGCAGCATTTTTTACAAGCTTCCATCAATTGAAGAGAGATATGGTTTCCGGGGGCTCCAGGTTCTTCATGGCTTGTGGCAGAATCACTTCAGTGCCTGCCTCTGTCTCTACTATCTCAGACTTCCCTGTGTGTCTCTGTATTTTCGCTTCTTATAAAGAGGCCGGTCTAATCAGGGCCTAATTCTATCTCTATATGGCCTCATTTTAGTGAATCACTTTTTTAACAACCCAATTTATAAGCAAGGTCACAACTGGAGACTGGGACTTTGTGATTGTTCATGGCAACCTGTCACCTTGACACTACCTAGAATCACCTAAAAATAGATTCCCAGTAAGAAGTGTCTAGATTATGTTGGCCCGTTGGTATGTCTGTTGGGGATTGTCTTGGTTACATGAATCAATGTGAGAAGACCTAGTCCACTGTGGGAGGCACCATTCTCTGGGTTTGGTTAAGAACTGTGTAAAACTATAAACAGTGAGCTGAGAACTAGCATGTGTGCATTCTCTGCTCTTGACATGGATGTCATGTGACCAGATGTCTCAAGTCTAAGTTTGCTGCCTTGACTTCCCTTCAAAGATGAACTACATAGCATGGAACTGTGAGCCAAAATAAACTCTTCCTTCCCTAAACTGGTTTTTTGTCAAGATATTTTGTCATAGCAACAGAACTTCCCAGGACAAAAATTAGGTTATTTTGGAAGATGACATAATTCAATCCATTAGACATGTGGAAAGAGTAGCCAATAAATGATGCTGGTAGAACTGACTAATCTTTGAACTAAAGGATGAATGAATTCTTAACCCTTTGCTGCCATTCTCACATTGAAATACCACATGGATCAATGTTTTCATTGTGAAAAATCGTTCAATTATTAGAATAACAGCCAACTCATGACCACAGTTTGAAAGAACTTTACACACTTCAGTTTGAATCACCCCAGCAACCCAGCTATTACCTCTACTTTGCAGCTCAGGGAACTGAGGCACGGTGGAATTAAATAATCTTCTTGAGATTGCACACCCTGTGAGTGCATGGTTCCATGGTGTAGTTTGGTTCCAGATTGCAGCCTCAACTGCTTTTGTGTGCTTAGTTCAGTCTTGGGGGAAGAAATTCTTCCATTCAAGCTTCATCACAGTTGCTTAGAGATTGGAAAGCTTAAATGCACGTGAATTGCTTTAGAACTAATAAGAAAACAGTCTCTTTTCTCCTCCTCAGCCACCCTTCCATACATTGCACTGACTTGGCAGAGCCTAATCAGACTGCTGACTTGCCCAGGATTCACAAGTGAAGGAGCCAGTACCTTCTACAATGATGCTTTGTGTTGGAACTACATCATTATTGCTAAAGCCTTCTGGAATTTTCTGTCTTCTGTGGAGCCGTGCCCAGTGTCTGCCTGATTTGTTCAAGTAACCATTTCTTATGATTCTGAAGATTACTGCTTGAACCTTTCTTTCAGTCAGTCCTCTCAAATGTTATGGTGCCCACAATCACTTGGGGAACATGGTAAAATGCAGATTATGGTTTGAGGTTGGAAAGATATCTTAGTCAGTGTTCTGTTGCTTTGAAGAAACACCAGGACCGTGGCAACTGTTACGATAGAAAGCATTTAATTGGGGCAGTTTCGGAGGTTTAGTCTATTGTCAAAACAGCAGGGAGCATGGTGGCACACAGGCAGACATGGTGCTGGAGAAGTAGCTGAGAGTTCTACATGCACTTTTGCAAGCAGCAGGAAGAGAGCAATACTGAGTATAGCTTGGGCTTTGGAAACTCAAAGCCCACCCCTAGTGACATACATCCTCCTGGCCACATCTACTTCAACAAAACCACGTCTAATATTTCTCAAGTAGTGCCACTCCCTGATGACCCATGATTCAAATACATGAGCTATAGAGGCCATTCTTATTCAAGCCATCACTCCTTGGCCCCCATAGGTTTGTAGCCATGCCATAATGTAAAAATGCATTTGGTCCATTTTCAAAAGTCCCTGTGTCTATCACAGTCTCAGCACTGTTGAAAAGTCAAAAGTTTAAAGTCTTTTCTGAGACTCAAGGCAATCTTTTAACTATAATTCCTGTAAAATAAAAATAAAAAAACAGATCTCATACTTCCAACATGTAATGGTACAGAATATACATTGCCATCTCTAAAAGAAGGAAAGGGAGCTCAGTGAAGAAATATTGGACCAAAAGCAAGACCAAAAACCAGCAGGACAAACTGGAAATTCTGCCTCTCCATATTTGATGTCAGAGTTCACTTCAGATTTCCAACTGTTTTCAGCACACTTTTCTCTCTTAGGTTGGTTCCACACCCAGTCTGTAGCTTTTCTTGCTAGGTATCCCACAACTCTGGCATCTCCATCATCTTGAGGTTTCCAAGGTAATCCAAGCTTAATTTTCACAACTTCACATAAGCAATGTCGTCTCTGGGCTTCCACGCAGGGACAACCCTGACATACTTGTGGCCTCAGTGGCCTTCCTTAGCTGGAGAGAGAGATTCAATAACCCTTTCCTTATACCTTTGTCTCTAAAGCTAGGGCCAACTAGCCAAAGTTGCCAAGTTCTGATGCTTGCTGGGCCTGGAACCTGGCCCTGTGTTTCAACTACGAATGCATCAGCTTTCTGTTGTTGATTTCTTTCACTGCTTAAGCTTTTCTTTAATTCCTTTCCACAAGTTGGAAGCTTAGCTAGATGGGGTCTTGTCCTGATGCTAACAACCCCTTAATTACATTTACCATCAGGCTTTTCTTTAAACTTTTTATCTCCTTGACCACTAGGCTTAGGTCCATTACACTTCTTGGTACTTTTTTCATATCAAATTGTACATTTTATATTTTGTTTCTTGCTCATCTTGCTCTTTTTCATTATAGACCTTGGTAATACTGCCCACTAATAACCACACAGCACAGTCAATATTAGGCTGTCTTGAAATTTCCTCTACCAATAGTAGAGGTTTAGCCTCTACTTCAGTTTAGCCTCAAGACATTCTTTGGACAAAGGCAAAAAGTAGCCACATTCTTTGTCAAGATATTGTAAGACCTGGGGTCTCAGCTCAGGAGTTCAAGATCACACCCTTCCCAGAAACCCCCGCAGACCACGACTCGTTGCAAAAGCAAGAGGTTTATTAACCATTGCGCAATGGGGTCACCCCTGCCTGTCAGCAAAGAGTGGCCCCAGGAGACAAAGACCTTAGGTTTTGAAAAGAAAAATTGAGGGAAATTTGAAGTAGCAGTTTTGGCAATTTAGGATTGGATGAGGAAGCTATAAAGTAAGATAGTTGGTTAGTCTTAGGTGCTCAAACTTGGCCAGTCCTGCCAAGTGTGGATGCAGCTGCAATTGAAGATGGGGGTGGTTAGCTCATCCTTGAAGATTGGGGCTGCGGACTTTTGGCTGGAGCTACTCAGAATAAGTCTGGGTTGGTTGCTAAGAAACACTATCTCGAAGACAAGGGTCTGGTCGTTCTTTTTGCTGAGTGAAGGTCATTGCGTACTCGCTTTTTTAATACCTGTCATCACAGATAGGGTCACATTTCTCCGTTCTCTGGAAAGGTACTAAGAGGCTTTAGCTTAACCTGAACCTAAAACTCAAAACTATAGGCTTTAGAAGACATACAGTTTACAAAGTTAGTCTAACCCTTTCAATATCACAAGAATGGTCTATATGCTACTTACTAATATTCTTCTCCTCTGAAACCTCTTGGGCCTCACTCCTACATTCCATAGAACCTTCCACGCTACTGTCTTCCATTGTCTATTAGGATGGTCCAGTAAGCCCTGCCTAAAGTGTCCAAACAACTTTCTAGTCCAAAGTCCCAAAGTCTTCCATATTCCTCAAATAAACAGCATGGTCAGGCCTGTCACAGCAATAACCTGATCCCCAGTACCAACTTCTGTCTTAGTTGGTGTTCTGTTGTTTTGAACAGACACCATGACCATAGCAACTCTTATAAAGGAAAGCATTTTATTGGGCTTGCTTATAGGTTCGGAGCTTTAGTCCATTATCATCATGGCAGGGAGCATCGCAGCACACAGGCAGACAAGATGCCAGAGAAAGAGCTGAGAGTTCTACCTCTGGATCCACAGGAAGCAGGAACAGAAAGAGATACTGGACCTGGATTAGGCTTTTGAAACCTCAAATCCCACTCCTCAGTGACATGCTTCCCCCAACAAGACCACATCTACTCCAAGGCTACACCTCCCAACCCTTCTCAAGCAGCGGCACTCCCTGATAGTCTGAGCAACCACCACGAAAGAATGGGCAAATTTGAGATGCCCCAATTTCAAGAAGTTGCCGTCTCTTCTCAGCTAATATCTTCGAACCATGCTTTAAATAATAAATTTCTAAATAAAAATTGTCTCATACTTTTATGATATCCTGGAAGTCAAGACTATAGAATTCTAAAGACAGCAAAAAGGACCAAGTTTGATTTTTTTTTCTTAAGGGTCCATCTTTCTAGGGCAGGGAAGACATCTCAATCAGTGAAGTACTTGCCGCACAAGCAGAAGGTCCTGATTTTGATCCCCACACCTACATACACATTTAAGCAAGGC
The DNA here is from genome assembly GCF_907164565.1 of Psammomys obesus. Classification (NCBI taxonomy): domain Eukaryota; kingdom Metazoa; phylum Chordata; class Mammalia; order Rodentia; family Muridae; genus Psammomys; species Psammomys obesus. The sequence continues at coordinate 15,747,776 of NW_026596149.1, forward strand.
GACACCTGCTTGAATATAAGCTCGGTGTTTGCAATGCAGAGACAGGAGGATTCCTTGAGTTTGCTGGATGCATTCAGGCAAACCAGTGAGCCTCCATTTCAAATGAGAGGCTCTAACTCAAAACACTAAATAAGTGACTCCTGAGTCAAAACACCTGAGGTTGATCTGGAGCACGCATGTGTACACCTGCACACTCAAAGCACGCACATTTGCATGCCCGGTTAGGAACTGTTCCTTTCGAAAGAGTTTCCTGGGGAGCATGCCCAGGAATTCGATACAGACAGAGCAGAGAACTTTCTGACTCAACTCTCTGAAATGTGACCCCAAGAAATAAACCCCTCCAAAGCTCCCAAGTGTGTGGGGGGACAGGCCTTGCAAAGCAGGGATGTCTCAAAAAACCGGGTGTGTATGCAAAGGGACCAGATAGTCAAAAAGTAATGGCAGCCCATCCCTGCTGCTAGTTTGGGAGTTTGGCTTCTTCTTTCTCTGAGGTTCGTGTTGGCCGTCTACCAAGCCTAAGAACTTGAACCAAGCCTAACTGACGTTTATTATGTTGCTAGCCAAGAAGAGGTCTGTGGTCTTCCAGAACTCTTTTCTTCTGGATTCCCAAAGACCTTTATAAATCGAATATTAATTATATGAGAGGTGGGAAGCCATCACCTTTTCCTAACAAATGAGTCTAGCAATCATTCTCATGATGACCATATGAGCAAAACTGGCAGTGTTAGGACCAATAACCAGGGATTGATTATTCAAATACCCACTCGTGCTTAGTGATAAGGCTCTTATTGCTAAGACACTTTCCCAGGTCTATGTATAGGAATTGCACCAGAGTAACTAAATGGTCAGAATCTAAGTACCAGCCCAATCTATGGTCAAAATAAATATTGATTAGAGATTATGAAATTATTTTTCCCAACTATCACATGAAGACTGTCAGACGTCTCAAAGGGAAAATACCATCTGAGATGTTTCTGGTGGGTGGATTAAGGCATCCCCTGATGGCACTGTTGCCTGGTGGCTGATGTTTTACTGTACATTATTCAAACACTGGCTTATACTACGGAAATAGATCTTCCCTATATGTTTATTATCCAAACACAAAATCTGCTTAGGGGATACAAACATGGGCAAGAATGATATCTGTGTTCAAGAAAGTTCGTACTCCATATAGGAGGTAGAAAAGACTAATAAACAATTATGTGGTAGTCTCTTAACCGGGAGAGTTTAAGAAAACAGTCAAGCATGTTGGCACAAGCCTATGACCCCAGAACTCAGAAAGCAGAGGCAGAAGGGTTAAGAGCTCAAGAACCAGTGATCCCTACACACAGGAAGAGGAGGCTTGAGGATCAGTAGTTCAAACCCAGGTTAAGTACATAGCAAAATGTTGAAGCTATCCTTGGCTATATGAGAGCTTGCCTCAAAACAACACCAACGACAGAGATCTGGAGTTGTAACTCGGTTAATAGAATGCTTGCATCGAATGAATGTGCAAAGTCCCCAGTTCAGATGCAGTACCACAGAAACCAGGTGTAGTGGCTCTGTCCTACAATCAGAAAACTCAGGAAATGGAGGCAGAAAGATCAGAAGTCCAAAGCCATCAATCCAAAGCCAAAGCTATGCAATGAGTTTTAGGACAGCATGGCACACATAAGACTTCATCTCACCAGAGAGAGGGGTGGAAAATGGTGGGAGGAAGAGATGGAGAAAGTGGCAGGGAGAGACAGAGACAGTCAGAGACAGAGAGAGAAACAGAGACAGAGAGAGACACACACACAGAGGAACACACACACACTCCAGGATGGAGCCATCCATCTGGGCTATTTAGTAAGCTTTTCTGAGCCAGTCTGAGCATAACATTAAAAACAAAACAAATCACACACAAAACACCCACTCCAAAAAAAAAAAACATTAGATATCTGCTCCAGGTTAGTAACTAGGACAGACTATAGAGTTCATCAAGACTAAAAGAGGTCATCCTTTCATCCTGAGAATGAGTTCTGTCACCAAGACACTAATAGCATGAGCACAGGGACCCCACAACACCCTGGCCCAGTTCTGGGAATGCACCGTCTAGGCTGCAGGTGACTTCTGGTCAGCAAAATGTTCTTCCCACCCTGGACCAGGCCTTTCTCTGGCTCTAAAGGAGGCGCAGCAGCCTTCTCTGCTCCCTGAGTCTTGATCTCCACAAGCAGTTCATCAGGCTGAGCTCCCTCAGGGATGCTAAGCAAAGCTGAGTGCTCTCAAAAGAGTAAACTCTCCTTCCAATAACACAAGGAAGGCCAGATGGTGGGTGGCTGACTCAGGCCAAGACACAGAAGATCTCCTTCAACTCAAGTTCACACCAAGTTACTGAATTCCTTTGTGGTAGGGAAGTTAGGAAAATTTATAAATCATTTTCTAAAATCTTGGACCATGAAAGTTAGCACTTGCTGGCCTGTCAGTCATGAGTTCACTGCCCTGTGTCCTCCAACCCTCTCCGTACACTACTTCTCTCTCACAGATGCATCCTGCAGCCACAGTTCCCAGGACATTTAGCAAGGCCAGAAAAGCCTCTCAGGGAGAAGGGAGGTGGAATGTGCACAGTCCTTTCCATTTGAGATATGGGCTTGTACTGTGTGCATGACTGCCTTTAAACAGAGTTTAACTTTCACACACATAAACCAGAGTCGATTCCCAAAGGCCCCTGCTCACTTCTGCCTCACTAACAAAAGGCAGGGCAGACCATCCAAGCTGGCTTGTGAGCATGTGGGAAGGCCGTGTTATGGAAACATAGCTTGGTGCCATGGCAACATGATGACTGTGCCTCTGTCTCTGCAGCTGGGAGAACTCGCGTTCACGGGACTTGATGGTGAACAGGCAATAAGCTGTATGCACGATGGGATTCTCACATGTTCTCTGGACCCTTGCTGGCTCCCCGATCACCAAGAGTCACACCTATAGATATAGCTGTGGGAGACGAAAAGCAAGAGCCAAGGGCATCTTCAGTTCTGTCTCTACGTGTACAATTATAGTTTTCTTTCTTGGAAACAGAATGGAATCTGTTTCTTCTTTCGTTTTACTCTCTGAACATGGCATGAGTGAGTTCCGGCTACCTATGTGTTCATCATACTCCTAGCATGTGGAATGCCATATGGTTTTCTTCTAGAGACCAACTGCTCCCACTTTTAGATAAGTTGTCTTTGAAACTGCATAATGCTGGGCTGGTGATCTGAGCTCCTTTCCCGGGACCCAAATGGTAGAGGAAAGAACCAACTCCCTTAAATTGTCGTCTGACATTCACACATGAGTGGGTGCTATGACACCCACAGCTGTCATAGATAGATAGATGATAGATAGATAGATAGATAGATAGATAGATAGATAGATAGGTAAGTGTTTTAAAAAGAATTTTAGAAGAATTTAAAGCGCAAAATATTCAATAAGGCTTTTTCTTAAACTTCAGTGTTTTCTTTAAAAATGTATAGGTGGGTTGGCAAGATGGCTCATTAGTTAAACGAGTGTATGGCTCTTCCATAAGATCTGTTTCCCTGCAATAATGCCAAGTGGCTCTCAACTGCCTGTAACTCTAGTTCCAGGGGATCTGACACCCTCTTCTGGCCTCCACAAGCACCTGCCCTCATGTGCACCTACATACACACACACACACACACACATGCACATAATTAAAAATGAAATAAAATCTTACTGGTATGAGCAAAGGGACAGTGAGATGTTTCATCAGGTAAAACTCTTTGCCACCAAGCCTGACAACCTATGTCCAGTGCGCAGAATGTACACAGTAGAAGAAGAGAAATTACTCTCACCAGCTGTCCTCTGACCTCCACATGTGTACCATTCCCTAAATACATAAATAAATAAGTGGATAAACAAATGGGCAATTAAATGTGTAATTTAAAATAGGGCTTGAAGTAGCATGTGGAACATGCTAGAATTCAGTGTCTTACCATTGGATTCTCACAGCTATTTACTAACTAAGGACCAGGCAAGAAAAAGAGAAGGAAAGGAGAAAACGAGAGACTGATGGAGGGGCGAGGGTGTAAGGAGGAAGAAAGCTGCTGTAACGTAAGAAAAGCACAATTTGAACAGGAAAAGTGGCTGTGAGAGCAGCAGGTGATGCAGTAAATCCAAAAGAACTGCATTCAGGGTAAGTGATGGGCTTGCTCCATTTCCCTATGATTCAGGGGTATTTTGAAGTTATCTTGGATGCCAGCCAACCCTTCTCTGTTCATCTCCAAGAGTCCATGGTTACTAGACATATCACACAGGGCTTTTGCTGTTCTGATTGGAAGTTCTTTAGCATCTCCAGGATGGAGAGGGGTGTCTGCTATCCCTTCTGCAAAGGGAATTCCTGGAACCAGCCTGGAGCAGGGTCCTAAGACAGGGAAATAGGAAAACAAACACTTTTTTTTCCTTCATATTAGACTGTTTGGATTCGGGAAGACACAGAGAAAGTAAGCCTCAGTAAGTCCATGATGATTGCCTGGGACAAACTGTTACACTGAAGAAAGAAAGCTAGGGTGTTTGTTGGAAAGACTTTTAAGTTTCTTCTGAAGAAATGACTGCCAAGGTTCGCCCTCATTAATGTCCATAACCAAGGCCAGAAGCAACTTGACTGGCTAGTGCCTTTATCCCCCCACAGTGTAATGCTGGAGCAACCTGAAACAGCCATTTCCTCCACCACCCACCATCTGCATGTCTCCCACACAAGGGGAAAAATGAACATCATCCAACCAGATTCAACTCGTCATGACCTTTCCCAGAGCCTTCCCTTCTCACCCACAGTGTGTAACCATTACCTCCAAGAGACTGTGAAATGGTCCACTCCTTCTGTCCCCAGAGGTATGAAGCCACAGTTGTGTGAAGATCAGACAAACAATTCAAATCGGACATTTATTGTTCTGTTGGAAGGGCAACTGAGCACCCAGATGAGATACAACACATGTATAATTGGTCACAAAGCTGAGTATCCATTCATACTGGTATGTGACCCAGGGGGACAGACTCCACAGTGATGTCATGAATACATAATCTAATCAAGAACCATGTATTGAATGGCCACTCTGTGCAAGGCACTGGGAGAGATGCCCAGGACTTATTATCTACTTGAAAGGAGAGCATGCACACAGGAAAATTAACTTGTAATAGAAGGAGGCTCAGTCAGTGATCTAGAGAGCAAAAGTTCAGAGAAGGCAAAGAATATTGTCAAGTAATCAAGATAGAAAAGGGATGGGGAGGTAGAGTTAGCCTTAAAAGATTACAGCAGAAATGAGCAGGAGATATTGAAGTGGGAACACCCACCGAGAGAGAGCAGTTCTTCACCGGAAAGACAGAAGGAAGTATGCCAATGGGGGATGAAGGGATGGCTCAGCGGTTGAGGGTACTTATTGCTCTTGAGAGGACCTCAGTTCATTTGTCAGCACCCACACTTCATGGCTCACAGCTGCCCGTAACTCCAGATCTATGGGGATCAGGGACCGGTGCTTCTAGCTTCCAGTGGTACTTGCACTCATTTGCGTGCGCGCGCGCGCGCACACACACACACACACACACACACACACACTTAATTAGAAATAATAACAATGAATGTTGTTTTAAAAATAGAGCCGGCACTGAAGAGTGGTGAGACACTGTTTCATGGTGACAAAGGTTATCTAGTCTTCAGAGTGTCCACCTTACATTAAAGAATACTGTTGCTTCCAGAGGGTGAGCTTCTATGTAGTGGATTCTGAAGAAAATTTTGCTTTCCAAAACAATGGATAAAACCATATTTCTGTCACCCAACCCCAATCCCTTCATAGTCTCACCTTATAAAAATGTAGTCTATTTCCCTTCCCTGGAATCTGGGTGGACCTTTGTGCCTGCCCACGTAGTTTTACCTAAATGGTCCTTCCTCTTCCTCTGGCTCTCAGAGGTAAAGGTGAGATTTCAACTTGGTCCGTTGCTGTTGTGGCCAGATTCCAGGTCTCGGACATACCTGGGTTGAGGGGGCAGGACACACCTGTCATCTTTTAAAGCCAGAAAGTCGTCCCCTTGCCAGTTGCTGTGGGTTTCCACTGCTCTGCTGATGTCATCAACCACAAAAATAAAACTCAGCCGTAAAAATTCAGCAAAGTCAATGTGAGGCTTTAGGTGTGGTTCACACCCTTAATTCCAGCACTCAAGAGGCAGAAGATGGTAAGTCTGTATGAGTTCAGGGCCATCCTAGTCTACATAACAAATTCCAGGCTAGCCAGGGTTACAAAGTAAGACCCTGTCTCAAAAAAAAAAAAAAAAAAAAAAAAAAAGCAAAAGAAAAATAAATAACAACTACAAATACCAGACAAGACTGTGCTGCATTTTTTAGCCTTCTAAGAAATCCTGTTGCCCCCTTGTGGAATGCCTTGAGAGATGCTAAAACAGAGAAAGGTCTATCTTGAGCATGAATCTCAAGTGTATTTGAATGAGAGGGAATTCAAATTAACTTCTAATAAATTTTGCCTCCTGTTAGAGCTACCTCATAGGTGTCGCTACATACTAAAGATAAGAATCACCTGAGAGTTGGTGTCTTGAGAGTCTTGTGACCTAGAGTTACATGAGTTATGCTGGAATAGAACCCAAGGATTTGAAGCTAAGGAATGAAGGGAATCAAGCTAGAGATAAGCGAGGAAAGCGCTGCCTTCAGTACCCAAAACACCATGCTACAGGGAGAACATCGCCTAAGGTGCCAGAGCTTCCATTTCCTTGATCTGTCGGGTGTGGTAGTGCACACCTTTAACCCCAGCACTTGGGAGGCAGAGGCAGGTGGATATCTGTGAGTTCGAGGCCAGCCTGGTCTAGGACAGCCAAGGCTACACAGAGAAACCCTGTACTGAAAAACCAAGTAAAGAAAAAGGAAGAATGTATAATCCTAACAGAAAGCATACAACTGACTCTAGTGTGTGTGTGTGTGTGTGTGTGTGTGTGTGTGTGTGTGTGTGCATGTGCATGTGCAGGGATGTGGATGTGCATGCATGAGCTTGAATGTGGAGAAAGGAAGCAACCATGGCTGTATTCCTCAGTTGCTCTCACCTGGCTTTGTGAGACAAGACCTCTCTTTGACCTGGAATCCACAGACACAGCTAGAGGAACCGACCAGTGAAACTCGGGATCCACCTGTCTCTGGTCACTCAGCCCTAGAATTACAGGCACACGGCAGCACACCTGGCTTTTTCCACATGAATGATGGAGATTAAACTCAGATTCTTATGTCTGCAAGGCAAGCACTTCATCAATTATCTCCTCAGCCTCAACAGACACAAATGAAGCTCTGTCATTCATCTACCGGGTTCCATAAAGCAACCTTTTCAAAGGATCATTCCAATCTCCTCGGGGTTTCTCCATAGATGCTGGCAAACTCTGCAGATAAGCACACATAGTAGCTATTACAGCCTCTCTGGGGTTACTTCCTGTACTGTATATTTGAGGAGGAGGATGACATAAGTCAGTTACCATTGCAAACGAGAGTGTAACAGTTAACTCGACCTGGCTGCAACCTAGGTAGAACATAAAATGGATACTTCAAGTAAGAAAGGATTCTGTAAGCAGATAATCATTGGCCATGAACTACAACATCAACCATCTGGGTCTTCACCTTGAAAAGAAGCTCTAGAGATTGGTCACACAAAACTCCCATTAACATGTGAGCCAGTAACACCTCTCCTGATTCTGTTTCTCTAGAGGACCTTGATTATACCCAATCCTCAATGTGACTTAGGGTCCAGCAGCCAGAAACAACTTTTGGATTGACCTAAAGAGGGAGAGAGGGTGACACAGACACGACAGAAACAGAGGCCATCTGGAGGGCATCTGCAATGACAAGTCATTTTCTGATGATGATGAAACTGTAGTTTCTGTGGCCCTTCTTGGCAGTGCAGTTTTCAGTACAGTTACTGAAGACTCTGGCTTGATTCTTCAGCTTCCTCTCCCCATCAGGGATTCTGCCAGTCATTTGATGCCCTGTAATGAATCTTTCCCTTTCAAACTAACGGAGCACACTCCACTTTGCAAGCAAACCTAGACCCCCCCCCAGTTGAGTGGTCACTAAAGCTCATGAAACTTCTACTGTTAGCAGAACACAGGAGAAGTGACCCAACAAAGAATCTCCCATGGTAGCCCACACTGGGCGACAGTCAGCGAAGCTCTGGGAAAACAGAAACACCACACCTCTTTCTCTTTCCGTGATACTGTCTAAATGTGCCCAGCTGGGTTTCCTTTTTTTTTTACGATCCTCTCCATGCCAGTAAGGAATGCCACTGTTCTGCAACACCGATACTAACTCACTCCAGACAAGAGGAGGAGAATTCTCACAGTGACATCCAAGAAAAAAATTAATCAAGTAACTGAAGAACAGAGGGAACATGAGCCACAACAGAAATGCTCCCAGGCCTTATCACAGAAAAAGACCTGTAAATATATTTTCTTAGTGGGGTGTGTGGTTTATAAAGCCTTTTAAAACACTCAGAGCTTGCTATGTGAAGCCAGTCCACTAAGAGAACTTCATGTCACTTACGTGAGCTAATCTTTACCCTGTCTTCAGATAAAGAAGAGAAGTGCCAATATTTCCAGACACAGAGAAGACAGCAGAGAAAATAGTCTGCAAAGGAAGAAGAATTTTAGGAGCCAACGATATTAATTTCTCCCATTTCGCTGCTGTGCCATGTTTCCCTGGCTTCCTGCGGGAAGATAATGCACAAAATCCCCGTTAGCCTTTTCTTGCCATTGGAGGTTAAGTTCCTTCCCAGGGCTTCAGCCTACTCTGTACAATGCATTATAGAACAGTCCAGCAATGCCTAAGGGCTAGCGCTGTTGCTTTTCTCTGAGAAAGGAGGGCAACTGTGCCATGCAGGGCACCTTTCTAGGATGCCAATGGGGTGTTCGTACTCTCTTGCATTGGTGTACACTTAGAGACACTCTTCCTTTTGTAGCTCGGAGGTACTTCCCTGTGTTGCAGAAGAAGCATTTCCCTGTGTTCCCAGTGAGTTTTCCCATGGGTTCCAGGGATGGCCCTTGAGTTCCGGGTGAGGCAAGTGTTTCCAAGCAGGTTTGGCTGTGTGTCCCCAGGAAAGCTCTTCAGTGTGTTAGCTGCACTGCAGCCAGAGAGCTGAGTTGGAATCACCCAATGCAAATCCAGGCCTGCCTGGATTATATTCTTTTCCCTCTTTCTCCTCTTTTGTTGCTTTAGATGATGCCCGACTTGGTTGTCATCTTTCTGCACGGAGTCTCGGTTTCTGAATCCCAGCTGGTGAGGGAGGCACCCCTCTCCTCTCCTCTCCTCTATGCAGATGTAATTCCTCCATCTTGGGATCTGAAGTCTAGTCAGTATTGCTCTCCCTAACCCTGTAATCACATGACGCTTTATACATACCTGTTTCTCCTTCCCAGCGTATGCATGTGTACCCATTTGGTCCTGATAATATCTTTTCTCTCTTCTGATGGATAAATCCAGGAACATGAGCCACATACATTTTTAATCTTTGTTTTACTATTGAAACCCAAAATGGGTGCCTGATCAATAATAAGCAATAAATCTAGATTTAGTGAAGAAATGAATTGATGAATGGACTTCTCAAAAAGAGGAGTACTAAGGAATTGATTCTATTAAAGGCAAACAGGAAAAGGCTACTGCTCAGTATCTGACAAGGCAGGAGGGGCTTGTATAAAACCACATGCAGAGGACACAGACTTATTTCTGTGTTTCAAACCTAGGATAGACTCTGGAATGGAAAGGTAGGAACTAACCCAGGTTCTCACAATTGAATGCTATTGTGAAATCCTGTCTTGTCTCTAATAAAGCACACTACTGTGGGTAGCTCAGGAACAAACAAGACCTCACCAGGCCAATCCTCATTCCAGAGCAAAAGTAAAATAATACAACACAGCATTTCTAGCCAGAATCCGCTGAGTGGTTTTCTTGAAGAATATTTGCTCAATAAGGGATGGAGTAAGGAAAGCTTATCATGATGGTGTAGAATCAATCTGCTTAAAAAGCACACTGTGTCAAGGAATGTGTGTCAATTACTGATAACTTAAGACTGCCGCTTGCTATGTTAGCCATTTTCTACTGTTGTAATGAATGAAAATTAAGTATGCAGATGTATGTACTCTGAGGATTCAACTAATTTTGGTTACATACTACAGTTCTCTGGGGAGAGATTTTTGCCTGTCGCAGTGATTTCACTGTAGAAACCAAGTGGAAAGACTTGTGTTTTATTCATTTCCAGAATAAATATGGTCATATGCAATAGTACCATTTTCTTCTCAGGAAAATAAGGAGACTGGGGTGGAGAAGCGTCTTCACAAATCAGAGAGCTGGATAGCACTCATCTATGCATGTCAATGGCATATTTCAAAGTAAGCAGGCTGCTTGGGTGAGATAGAGCATCTCTGTTATCTCAGTGCTGAATGCTAATGTAGGAGGATTTTGCAACCTGAGCTACAAATAATAAGCAGAAGTTAACCGGGTGTGGTGACGCATGCCTTTAGTCTCAGCACTTGGGAGGCAGAGGCAGAAACATCTCTGTGAGTTTGAGGCTAGCCTGGTCTACAAATCAAGTTCCAGTATAGCCAGGGCTATACACAGAGAAACTGTGTCAAACCTGCCCCCCACACACAAGAGAGAGAGACAGAGAGAAAGACAGAAAGACAGAGAGAAGAGATACAGAGAAAGAATGCTTTTGTGAATATTGGGTTTATCTCATTTGGCTTTCATGTTTGGTATACAACAAAAATCAGAACTGCTTTTGTGTAAAAGGCTATTTTATTATTTAAGAAAACTGAATACTTCCTCCCCACCAAACTTGTCACTCCAGACTAACAAGCAATGAAAACAAAAATGTCACCAGAAGAGAAACTCTGAAAGCTAGTAGTCTTTCGATCTGTCAGTCACGTGTATTGAAAGTGATCGATTTGAGTCTCTAAGGGCATTGTTTGTCCTTTGGTTCCTTCATACATTTTACTTGAAGAGAAAGAATAAGAAAAATCAGAACCCAACAATTATGTTCTCAGATTTGTTGACGTGGGAAAAGTCATACCAGAGTGTGAAAGAAAGATCAGAACCTCTATCTACCCTGTTCATTTGTAAAGGTTTTTTTTTTCCCCCTTCCTCCTACTTCTTCTTAATCATAACCTTGGGTGAAGTGTGGGGAGAGCCTTTGAAGCAGTCTCCTTTTTCTCCCCAGGGACTTTCCCCTAGCTTTCCTGGTTACTAAGGCTCTTTCCCCCTATGGCCTGATTGATTTCAGTAAAAATATTTAAAGCATGTGGCATTGTAATTAAGTGAGCCCATTGTATCCACACCAGTCCACAAGACAACAAAACTGTGGTCTGGGGTCCTTTCCAGAGAGCACAACACTGAGTGAAACCAGTCCTAGTTAATCAGGACTATTTGTAAAGTGGCTTATTTGGAGTAAATACAGAAACCATGGGGCTAGCAAATCATGAGCATCACTAAGACCTCTAGGAAAATCTGCCAAGGCCTTTTCTGCTATGACCTCCAGTCCAATATTCTGATTTTTTGAACACAGGGGTCATATCTCTATCAGCTAATTCCTCAATCAAGTAACTTGAATTTCCACAATGGTCAGTTGCCCGCCACAGCGCTCCATCTATCTATCCATCTATCTATCTGTCTATCTATCTATCTGTCTATCCATCTATCCATCTATCTATCTATCCATCTATCTATCTATCCATCTATCTCTGTGTATGTATATATGTAACTGTCATCTGTCTAACTAATCGACCTATCTACTTTTCTAGCCATCATCTGTTTTGTTTTAATATAAAATGTCAATCTTAATTTTGTCTCCAGTCACTTTACTTATGTTGGGAAGGTATATCCACTCTTTTAGCGGCTGTACCCTCCCTTTCCCATGTCCCCACAGCCTTCCCTCATATTTATAGTTAAACAACGCTCTGGAAGATTTTAAGAAATGGCCCAGCAGTTAAGAGCACTTGATGCTCTTGTGAAAGACCAGAGTTTGGTTCCCAGCACCCGCACGAGCAATTTACCACTGCTTATAACTCTTATCTCTAGTGTATCCAGTGCATAGGTCTGTACTTCCAAGCTTGTGCATGCACGCACACGCATGCATGAGAGCGCACACGCACTCACCCACCCACACACACAAATAGATAGACCTTCAGATAGATACATGATAGATAGATAGATAGATAGATAGATAGATAGATAGACAGATAGATAAATAGATAGATAGATAAAAATTAATCTTTTTGTAAATAAAATGCAAGGGAGCAATTTAAAAAGAAATCTTTGAGAAAGCAATTTAAACAGTGTTCTTAGAGAACCTGTGCAGAGAAGCCTGGTGAGAACAGCACATATGGAAAGGTGCCCTGAGTGGATGGAAGTAGGCAGCTGAGGAGAATCTGAAGCAAGAGATTTTCTCCTGTGTGGGAGTCACACAGAAAAAAGAAAGATAGCATGTTTGTTTAAATCCTTCTTTTCAGTGCTTCCAAATCCACTTCCCAAGGACCTGGGAGGCGTGGCCATCATGGCATTGATGCTAATTAGAGAAGACTAGCATCAGGGTGGTCCAGGCAGAGCTGTCACCTGCATCTCATCAGCCTGGTGACAGAGCATGAGGGACTCCTTTCTCGGTCTCATTGGCCTCCCCTACCCCCAATTCCAGGTTAAAAGCTGGTCATGGGCAATAAAGGCCCTGGTATGCTTCAGTTTACCAGGAAATAGGCTTAGCTCCCCATGAATCTGAAATAAGCATCTCCTACATATCTCCAAGAACACTACTTTGGCATTTGTGAATAATGTGTTTAAATCTTAACGGCAACTTTGAAAGCTGCAGAATGAAAAGCATATAGAGATGAAGTGAAGGCTGTCCCTATTAGAGGTCACAGAATGGGGAAAAGCTAATCCTTGGTAGGCAAGATAAGACAAAGGCAGATAGATAATAGGGGCGAAGGGCAATGACCCCAGGCAAACAGGAAGGTGATGTGATGGTCTCTTTCTGACCAAAGCTGCTGGGACACCAACCTATACAACACATGACTCCTGTACCAGTCAAGATCTTGGGAGCTGAGACCCAAAGCGAGGCCTTAAAACATTGCTGAGAGTGGCCTTTCTGACTCCCCGGTAACAGTTTCCCAGTCTGATACAGAACCTATTCTCTGTTCTCACCCAAGGGGGACGGGGAGAGGTGCCGAGGGCACAGCCCAGTCCTCATCTCATGCGAGCTGATGGATAGAAGAGAGGGCGCAACTTCAGGCCTGTCCAGGCAGCACCGACCTGCACTGACGCGATGACAATTATGGGGAGGGGGTGTTCCCTGGAAGGACAAATGATGTCTGTCACTCAGAACTTAATTATCCAGGTTAAGCCACAGAAATCATGCGTTCATTTCTTCCTCCACAAAAGCTGAACCTTTCAACTTGTCGCCTAAGACTTCCAGAAGCCTTTCCCTCCCTCTAAGACTTGGATTTGTTTTTCTTTTTGTTGTATTTAAATGAGTAGCTTATTTGTAAGGAAATCTTGCCCTCTAGCTTTCAAGTGTCAAAAGTGAATTCAACCTGGTGGAAGATGGAAGCAATGGCAGATAAATGGACAGACTCTGCCATCTAGTGGATAACTGTCTTAGGACACCTTTTTGTTCCCAAGTGTCCCTTTCACGACATACTAATTCTTTGTAGTACTAGTTTTTAAGTTTTTATTTCCTTCCCACTGGTTTCTGCATGATATTACTTCTACCATCTATTGTTTTGGTGTTTGGTTCTGAACACCGAAGCCTTTAAGCAGACAACTGATTTATTTGAGGTCTCTTAAAGTTTCTTTTTTTTTTTTCTTTTTCTTTTTAATGTGCATAGGCGATTTTCCTTCATGTGTGCCTTTGTGCCATGTGTGTAAAGTGCACTTGAGTGACAAAAAAGGGTGTTGGGTCTCTTGGGACTGGAGTTACAGATGGTTGTGAGTCACCAAGTGAGTTTGTATTTTCTCTGTAGTCGCTATTGCAGTTGATACTACCTTTATTCCACTGTAGACAATTAACCCACAGCTTTCTATTTTTATTTTCCTGTGTCTGTTGGGACTTGCTTTGTGTCCTAATACATGTTCAGTGTTGGCTGAGGAAAATGTGTATTCTTTAGTGTTTTCGTGGAATGTTCTATAGATGCATGGCAGCTCCATTGATTTATGATGTCTTTATGTTTTTGGCTGAATGACCTTGTCTGCTGGTGAGAATGGGGAGTTAAGGCCACCAACTCTCACCCTGTTGGGCTCAATCTGTGCTTTGCATCTACTAGGGATTGTTTTATGAAGTAGGATGCACCTGTGTTTGGATTTGTTCTTCCCTGGGTGTGGATTTAACATTTCATTCACTTTCAGCAAAGCAACCTTCATTTGCATTAGAGGTATTTACAGCTTCTCTTCATAGAAGAGGAGGGCTCGGCACAGCCCATTTCGACTCATTTAGAATCCTCGATCTATCACTAGCAGATTTTTTAAAAATTCATGTGTTCTCGGTGTAAGTTAAAATGGTCATCTAGTAATTCCCAGAGATTATAGGAAGAGCACACACCTCTGACACTGATCAAGATTAATCAGCCCATCTCAAAATCTACTGGGGCAGCAGGGACCTGAATGGACAGTTACTGCTGAGGACTGTCAGGTTGCGTTAAGTGAAAACACACTTGCAAAGGCAAGCAGTTTAGCCTTAGAAAGACATCACCCTGCTGGCTACTGGTCTGGATCAGCTTTGTTGAACCACTGAGTATACATGGCCTTAGTTACTTTCTGTGCTGAGTGACGTAACAGATAAAATCCGTTCCCCATCACAAAAATGCATGGAGTTGAAAAAATATTTAACCTAGGTGGGAACTGATATGGTTTGAATGTTTGTGTCCTCTGAAACTTGGGTTGAGATTTCATTGCTTAGTGTATATATATATATATACCAAGCAACTGAAACAGCATAAGGGACTGAAGACTTTATGGGAATTATTTGGGGACTGGGCTTGTAATTCTGTAATATTTGCCTAGAATGCAAGTCATGGCTACTTCCATCCTTTATGTCATATAAACAAACAACAACCAAAGTTTAAAGCTATAAATGGACTAGTGCTGTTATTTTGGCGGAGCAGGGTGTTAGAAAGCTGGTTCACCCTTTGTGATTTGTTTTTGTATGAGTTTGCTTGGCCTGTCAACCCTTTTGCCAGAGATGAAACAGTTCCAAGATCCTCACCAGATGCGGTCCCTCAATTTTGGGCTCTAGCCTCTAGAACCATGACTAAACAATTTCAGTTCATTAAAAATGAAAAAATCTAATTGCTGGGTGCGGTGGCACCTGCCTGCAACCCCAGCATTCAGTGAGGCAGGGGCAGGCAGATCTCTGTGATTCCAATGTCAGCCTGGTCTACAAAAGGAGTCCAGGACAGCCACGGCTATGCACAGAAACCCTTTCTTGAAAAAAAAAAAAAAAAAAAAGCAAAACAAAACAACCACCACCACAACAAAAATGATTCTAAGCTAAGGATTGGTAGAGAGGGTGAGCAATCCTAACGACCTGCAGCCCCATTCACCTTCTACTGGACAGCCACTGCCGTGGGAAGGGCTCTGAGAGCTGGGTCATGGAAATATGTTACGTATTTTCAGAAACCAGAATAGCGCTGGCCAGTGTCAGGTACTTGGTGAGTTTTGTTGAAAGGAAAAAAGGCAATTCTTGAACGAACACAGGAATTTGTTAGGAAGGACCATCCATTAGATGCATTGAGAACACCGTGTGAGCCTGGGTGGAAAGCCCTACTCAACAGACTTGATTTGACCACTCATTACTCACGTCTCTACCAACTGTTCTGAGTTGAGGGCCTTCTGGATATGGAGGATGGTCAAAGTTCACAGCACTGGTGGGGTGATGCTCAGGGGAGACTGTTGGGCATCTTTCATCCTCCCCAGAGACACCATGTGACCCAAGACACTGAGCGTTCAGGAGACCAGGTCAGGGATGTCTGCTTTAAGAGGTTTCTGCCTTTAAGCCCAGAAAGCTACCTGAATTCTTGGCCTCTCGTCTCAAGCCCTCCATAGAACTTCAAGCTGAACTCTCTTTTGGTGAATGACCTAGGAACAAGGGTGCTAAAGAATGTATATATACACCAACTCGTAGATCTGTGGTTTCATGGGTGTGTGCGCACAGATTGGCAAAGCCTTGTTTCTAAAGAACAAGGCTCATATAGGATCCATAACCTCTCACCTCTCATTTTCTTCATTTACGAGAGAAAAAAACAAAACAAAACAAAACTAGGTAACAGACAAGAAACAATCACCTCGAAACAACATATGGCACTTTAAGTGTCAGTGAATACAATAGACATATTTTCCAGGCAGGCCCAACAGCAGCTGCCATTGTTTTTGACAGTTTATGAAGGACACAGACTTCCCTTTTGCCTGTTTCTTCCTTCAAGCTAAGGAAGTGAGTCTGACAGTGACTATCCAAAGATCCTCCTGGATTGTGAAATCTAGAGACGCAGTTTACCGGTGTTTACTGCAAGCTGACTGACCTCCTCAGACGATAACCTGGAAAATATGTGATGAATGATTCAACCCTGTGCTTTGTAAGAGGTAAGAGAGCTGTGTGCTGCGATTAAAACTGACCCTTCCACTGGAGATCTATGCCTGAGATTAAGCCAAACAGGATGGAAGCTTTCCCTTGTGATGGTTCTTCTGAAGTTTTTCTCTAGAGATAGCCTCACCTCGATACAAGCTCAGTAGCCAAGCAGGAGTGTGGCAGAGGAAGGGATGGTCTTCTGTGTGGAACTGCAGGGGAACTGACTGTTCAGAGAGAAGTGCCATTTAAAATTCACCCCTGTCAAGTCACCAAGATAGTTCAGTGGCTATGGGGTGCTGGACACCAAACCTCACCCTCCTTGGAACCCACAGAGTGGAACGAGAGAACCCACTTCTGAGAGTGTGACTCTGGCTTCCACATGCATGCATCCCACACACTTCCACTCAGTAAATAAATAGATGTATGTTTAAAAAACAAACAAACAAAAAATCCTCCACCTTTCTACTCAAATTATTGTGGTGAATTCCATAGGTCATGAAATTGGCCTAGTCAAGTTATAATCCTTCTAATAGTGATTAAGTTTACAATTGGCCCGAAACAATGATAGTATTTCTAACAATGATTTAGTTTACAGTGTTCAGATACTTCTTTTAATCTGCCCAAATATGGCATGAGCACCTCCATTTTAATGAAGTTCCCTCTCTCCACAGCCTGACAAAGGCAATAGAGCTAATTTGGAAGGAAGGTGGTCTCTGGACCACCACAGCTCAATTTCTCACATTAGACCTTGGTGCACTCTCTCATCATAAATGCCAACAAGAGCATATTCGGAACTTTGGACTTGACCTACTGAGGATGTGCCAGGCACTGTTCCTTGAAAAAAAAAAAAATCACCTCTGCCTTATCTTACCTCATAGTATTGCTTAAGCACACTGCATAGAACACAGTGGATACTAAAATAAATTTCGAAGATACCCAAATGCCCTGGGAATGAAAACAAGTTATAAGGTTTAGAACAATGAAGGGACTTGTTTTTTTTCTTTTTGAGGTAGGGTCTCTTGAGTCACAAACTGTCCACAAACTCGCCACATAGCCAAAGTCCACCTTCAATTTCTGATCCTGCCTTCACCTCCCAAGGGTTGAGACTACAGAGCTGCCTCAGCACACCCAGTTTATGCAGTACGAGGGATCTCAGCCAAGGCTTCATGCGGGCTGAAAAAATGCTGTACCAACTGAGACCCCAATGCCAGGAAACTGCTTTTTATAGCATCCTGGCTCTACATTTATTTATACACTAACCCATCTGTATAAGAGTCTACTATTTTTCCTAGAATCTCACTTGATAATACACGTAAGAATGACATCTAACTTTCCAGAAACCTCAGAAACACATTGCTAATGCTACTGTTTTAGATAAAGAAATCCTTTTAGAGAATTTGAGTAGTTTGTTCCACCACATACAGATGCTGAAGAGATTGAGCGGCTGACCCAAAGCCTTTTACCCAGGTGCTCACGGCATCTCTTCCCACGTTTTCTCAAGCCAGGGATGGGGGACTTAAAAAAAAAATCAGCAAATAAACATTGCAATCTTTTTTTTTTTTTTGGTCAGGTCCACAGGGAGAGAATAAGAAAGCAAAGGTCACTGCCTACGGATGTGATTTGTAGTAGGTGGAAATCCCAGCAAGACAGCCATCCACCTCCACCTGATTGGAATAAATTCCAGGGGTGTGGATGGCCCCTGGAAGGTTATTAAGCACCGCCAGCTGCCTGACCCGACAGCAGGTCAAGCTCACTGAGCTGCCCCTGGCAAATACCAGGTTGCTCTCCGACTGGTGATACAGTAATTGAGTGTGATAAGATGACAAATAACGAAGCAAGAAGTTAATGGTGTGTTGCCTTGTTAAGTAGAGCTTGCCACGCCTCATTAGATTTAAAAGAGTTATCTGAGACAGGATAATTATCAGAGATAGTAAAATGGTTGTATTAAAAGATTTTTTTTTTTTAAAAAAAAAAAAAGCTGGTATCAAAGAAAAATAATTAACTGCTTAATTGGGCATCGGCTGAGATGTTAGGTCCAGAAATCAGGCTTAAGAGTCTGGATCCTTGGGAGCTTCTGGCTTCTGGCTGGGGGGTGGGGAGGGGCGAGCTCTTAAATATTAGTTGTTTTGGACCATGCCCATGTGTGTGCTTGCACGCCTGCATGTGTGTGGAAGCCAATATCCACCTTACTTTTCCAGAGAGGTCTCTTACTGAACCAGAAACTTACCCATTTTGCCCAACTGATTGGCCAGTGAGCCCCAGGGATCCTCCAGTCTCTGCCTCCACAGCGCTAGGATTAGAGGCAGGCACACTGGGATTACAGGCAGGCACTGTTGCACCATGTTTTTATGCTCCAAACCCAGTTCTTTGTGCCAACTCTTTACCCACAGAACCATCTCTCCAGCTCCTGGACAAAGCCCCTTTGAGGGGGTACACTGGGATTCACTGAAATGATATGTATTTAGATGGATGTGTGTTAGGTGGTGATATTTAAATGATGTGTTCTGAGGCCAAAGGTAAGAGATCTGCCTTAAAAAAAAAAAAAAACACGGATATACTGCCTAAACTCTGTTGATGGACATTCCAGTTGTGCTACCTAATGGACTTACTGATGACTGACTTCCTGAGTTACTGAGAACAAAGACAGATGTTTGCTTGGGTGGAGGAGTCTTCTCATTTGACAGGAGTTGACTGCAAAAGCATGAAAACAGCATTGTCGAGTTGTATTATTAGCCGGGGAAGCTGCCCACAAAAATGCTTTACATCAAGCCAAAAAAAAAAAAAAAAAAAAAAAAAAACAAGTTGGGATGGCTCTATAACGACCTGGTCATATCAAACAGTTAATGGCTCATCAGAGGTTTCCAGTTCATGTAGGAGGAAATCTCACTGAAGTTTCCACCAAGAGTGCTTACACAGAGTGACCTTCACTTTTTTTCCCCCGTATGCATGCTTACACACGTGGTTTTTAAGATGTGTTTAGGGGTTAACAAATATAGAAAGGGGATCATGATAATGGAGGAAGGAAGAGGTCTTAAGTACGGTGGGAAATAGAGTAATGAGATATGTATAATCAGAAAGCAGAAGTTAGGACAAACTAAGGAAAAAGGGGACTTCTGGCAGCGGGGGAGGGGAATGGATAAGAAAAAGTTATTATTCAAGTGTTAAGATAACTTGATTGAACTCACTACTTTCTGTACTAACCCAACGATTAATTTAAAATATTCACAGGAAGGTACGGAAGAACGCAGTTCAATAAAGCACGGCTGATTTATGGGCAAGACAAAGAGGAGTTCTATTCTCTGTGGGTTACACTATTTCATGACAAGTCTTTGAACCTCCTCAATTTCTGCCAACATTTCCTCTTGGATGCAACATCACCTGAACTTCACCTCAGCCAAAATTCGAACTGACAGGAGCAAATTTTATGGGAGGGCATGCTCATTGTGACTCAAGGTTTGAGGGCTGTGAGGGAAGGCAGGAGAGCAGCCCCTCTGGCGGCAGCCGGCCTGGGAGGCCTTGTCCTGTTCACAAGATGGTGGCCAGGAAGCCGAGCCTGGCTGCAATCGGAGGTGCTACCGCCTCTAGAGATCCACCCGCGGCGTCTATCCCACCTCCTCCCACACCGCTTTACAAACCGCGAACGAAGTGATGGAAACACGAGCCCGCTGGAAACATTTCAGGCCCAGACCACAGCGGGGAAGGAAGGAAAACAGGAGTGCGAAAATCTCACTAAGGCGCAGGAAGGAGTATTTTTCACCCAAGAAAGAGAGATAATTACAGAAGAAGCGGGTGGAGGCTCCGGTGAATTCAGTATCGCATGTAAACTCATTACACTCCGGGCTAACAGACAGTTAAAAGCTCATTAACGTTCATCAAATGGGTCATGAGGGGAACTTAATAAAAAAGCTCACTGGTTAAAGCGCCGATGTACAAGCTTCCATTTCGCAAATCTGGGGTATTTTAAAAAGGGATACAGTTCTGAAACTTAGTGCGGATGGTAGGGTGGGCGGGGCTGTGGTGGTACACACCTTTAATCCCAGCACCCTCGGGAGGCAGAGCAGGGGGATCTCTGAGTTCCAGGCCAGCCTGGTCTACAGAGTTCCAGGACAGCTAGGGCTACGCAGAGAAACCCTGTCTTGAGATGGTAGGTGGAAAATACTCTCTTAACCAGTCAAGCCCTATAAACACACTGAAGAATAACTCCCACTTTTTGGGGCAACATTCATGGTTTCCTTAAAAATAAGGTATCTCCAAATTTCTGAGGAAAAAAAAAAACCAAAACCAACTGATGTTTCTGCCCAGATAAAAATATTACATGTATTGACATACACGTGGAATCATTTGTAACTCTATTCAAAGAATTAAAAATCTGTTTTATACCATTGGTAATAGAGAGTATGCTCCCTTGGTGGAGTCCATGAACGACAGTCTAAGAAACGTTTCATGGAGAAATATCCCAGAAGGAGGCTGTAAAATTCACCAGCAATCCAACACAAATAAGGTGACGTAAGATTTTACTAAAAAGCAAATTAAATTAAATGTCTTTGTCCCAGGACCTGTGTGCTGAATTTTCATTTTTGAGTGAATGAAAATCATTTAAGCTTTGAAATGAGAGTCCATGAGTGAGATGTCTGTCTCGTAAAAAGAAGAGAAGGCTGACCCACACTTAACAATTCACCTTTCGCCTGGGAAATAAAAGCTTGGAACCCTGGAAACACTTGTTAAAAATGAACCCCCTCCTCCTTCACATCTTGAAGCAAGCAAGGAAGGATAATAGTACCCTGAAGGACCCCACAGAGAGGGCTAAGTAGAGCATCCCCAAGAGCTGTATTTTGTTAGTGAGTCCTAGGCAGTTTTCCCCTAACTACTCAGCATACATGCTTTCTTCTCCTTGTCAAATTGTATGTAGAAGTTTCATGGTTTGAATTGGAAATGTCCTCCACAGGCTCGAGAGTTTAAACACTTGGTTGTCAGCCTGTGACATTTACTTTGGGGGCTATGGAATCCTTAAAAACTGGGCCTGGGGGAAAAGCTTGGGTCCCTGGGGAAGGGGGCTGTGGGTCTGGCAATTGCCTAGTGTTAATTTAGCCTGAGTTCTCATTCTGCCACCTGGGCAGGGAACAGCCCCACACTCCTGCCACCACAGGCTCATGCTGCTCCCCCCTTCCAAGCCTTCCCTACCATGATTGACGATACCCTAAAACCAGGGCCAGGATGAACCCCTGCCCCTCAGGTTGCTTTTGTTGCGTTCTGTCTCAGTGATGACAGAACTGACTCAACACAGGCATTTGGTGGGGAAGGGGGCTAATCTAATTTTACTTCATTATAAATATACGTCGCAAACTATAAATGACCTTAAACATGTGTCATGTCCCCCCAGTGGCAGAAGAAAACAGATAACAAGCCGAACACCCCTAAACCTTATATATGTTACACCAATTTTGACATTTTTACAATGAGAGTGACATGGAATTACCTTCTCAGGCCTCATCTACTTAATATTTCAGCTAGAATTCCAAGTAGAGGTGACCCAACTTTTTACACTGTTTTATTACACACAGGACCACGTTCAGAGCAGTGGCAGGTGATGGCTTATTGCTATCAAAATGTATTGATTTGTTCCTCAATCTTCTCACACACAAAGTGAGGACCCAGACTAAGATCATGACTGAGATCACAGCAAAAACGCTGCTGTTGCTTCCTGGGGGAACAGTTCCAGTGTTAATTGTTGAAATCACTTGGATGGCCTTCTTGGACAATGTCCTTATGATGGTTACAGTCTAGAACGGCGGAAGAAGCTTCTACAAATACTAGCTTACTAAAACGAGAAAAAAGCTTGAAGCTTCAGGAAACAGGATGTGAGAGCAATTATTCTCTGTGGAGTCTCAGTGTCTCCACTGTATTAGGTAGAGAATAAACAGTTGTGGAAATCAAGCAGAAAGGGAAAGAGTGGGGATTCCTCAGAGATGAGGAAACTCAATGCACAACACCTCTACAACCCAGTGACCTTGCTAGAGCACAAGAAATCCAGAGTTGGGTCCAAGAATTTCCTTTTCTTTGCATTTTTGATAGCACTGTAGTCTTCGTTGCGCCTGACCTTTCAAATCTCCTGAACTGTCAATGAGATGCGAAAGGCCTCATCTCAGCTGTCCCTGCTGTCTCCATCCTCAGGGCCACATGCTTGCACTACAGAGTCAAGCTTCCAGGAAGGGCAAAGAGCATCATCTCGATAGAAATTAGGTTGAGCTGTCATTGGTTCAAGGACCTCTTTAAAATCCCCAGGACCATCGGAGCCCTTTGTCTTGACTGGCTTTATGTTTAGAATTGTAAAGAAATGAGATGAGGAGAGAGTCACTGGCCTCAGCACCTCCCCGGAGACACCAATATTGACTAAGACTAAAACAGCAAACAGTATCAGATAACCTACTAAAATAAAGCAGGGAAAGTCATTATGCTTTTACGTTATTGATCCTGTTCCTGTCTACATGAGGGGAAAAAAGTAAACACAACGTACATTGTTGAAGCTGGAACTCTCTAAGGCCACAACAACACGTTGTTAAAAAGAAATACATTTATCTACACACCAGGAAACAAGCCATTACACAGAGCTGGGCCCCCACTGAATAGTGCAGTGATACGTTTAACACCCAATGGACAATGCTGAGCTAGACAACAACATAAGCACAGTAAATACACATTTAGGAAATTATCGAGCAGGCTTTCTGAATGGATAAAGTATAAGCTTTTGTTTTTTGACCTTGTTTAAGTTCTGATACATCTTTATAACAGAAACATCTTTAAATAGTCATTGAGAAAACGATCCATGCTTGTCCTCTGTATGAAGTTCATTAAACATTTGTCAGTCAATGACTGGTATCTATTAAGAATAACATTCAATGTTGATGTCTTGCCTTTAATTCTGGTGGTTATGCAAACCACCAGATAAATAAACCGATTCGACATGGAAGGAAAGCACTGGGCTAGGGGTGTGTGTGGCTCAGTTAGGAGAACTCTTCCTACATTTTCTTGAGACCTGGCTTTGGAGGTATAAGGTATGAGGTATGAGGGGGACATTTGGCTAATGAATGGACCTGAGAGGTGACACCTATAAAACTCGGCTTTCATTGTCATTCATGTATTTGTCAACAAGCGTTTACGTCTGCTCTTCCTGTAGACCAGGAACCGTGTAAGGCCATGGAATGGAGGGGAGCAGAAAAAAAAAATCAAGGAAGACCTTTTATTAATTTCGGTCTGTGAAGTAGGAAGCACTGCTTGTCAACTGCTCATCATCTCTTCACGTGCTTCTTGTGGCTGCCCAGCAAAGCAGAGGAATGATGAGCTTCTCTCATACCTAAATATAGATACGTGGCTAGTTTTCACCAACGAAGCACAGGCAAAGAGAACTCAAAATTCTGATCTAGATAAAAACCATAAAATATTTCATGGGTCTGATCAGGATTGGATAAAAACAAATTAAAATTAAAGTATCCACTTTAATTTTGTTCCATGGAGTAATGGAATTATAAGGTTTCCCCTTGTACTTAATATTCTGTGATCCAATTTATAAAATGAGAAGTGAGAGAAAGAAAAATACGATTTTAGTTTTGGTTCAATGTCACTATTGCTAATTTCTTCACAATTCCCTTAAAAAAAAAGCATTTTAAAACAATACTAGCTCAAGCTTTAGAGCATTGCACTGGTCCTTTCCCTTGCAGCTGTGACAAAAGCAAGGTAAGGAAGGAAGGACTTCTGGCTCGTAGCTCCAGGGTGTAGTTTATCATGGCTGGGAGGTTATGGCGGCCGGCGCGAAGCAGCTGGTCACATGGTGTCCGCAGTGGAGAAGCAGGAGAGATGAATGCTGCTTGCTGCTCAGCGATTCTCCTCCTTTTGAGTCTGGGGCCCCAGTTTAAAGAATGGGGAGTCCACGTTTAGGGTATGTCTCCTCTCTCTCAGTTATCCCAATCTAGAAGATTCCTCCCAGCATACCCATAGGTTTCTGTCCATAGGACTGTAAATCCCGACAAGTTGACAATCAAGATTTAACAGGCACTATGGACAGGAAAATATAAAAACGTGAAACCCCAGTCAATATATCTATTAAATTGTGTTGAATTTCCTGTGGTTAATTCTCACCTGGATTTTCTTAGACCTTCCTTCCTCTTTGTAGCTACAGAATGAAATGTCTTCCCCTTAAGGTCTTCGTCATTTTTCTGGGTCGTGCATTTCTTCTGAGTGAGTGTTGCTGCGCTGAGAGAACACTGACGTGTGCATTCTTTCTTCCACATTCTTTTGATTCCTTGTATTGCTGCTCCCTAGGCTGGAGATTTGACTCTGACGGTATTGATGAAGATGATGACCTTATTTGGCCGTAGTGAGGTTGAGAGGTGGGTGGAGAAAGAGAAAGAGAGCGGGAGAGAAAGGATCCACTCAAAAGGCCATGCAAGGAAAAGGGTGGCTCACCCTAAGCCTTTTCTTTGGAGTATTGATAATAGCTGTGGTTTCTGAAGGGGAAGGAAAGAAGCAGGAGACCAAGAGCATGCATGGATAAGAAGTCATGGTCAGACAATCCTCTGCTTAATCCTTATCTCAGGTCTGGTTCTACAGGGTCACACAGGCTCTGGGGACATCATTGTTGCTTGAGGGGACATTTGGTTTCATTGTGATGCAATGGACTACCTGGAATGCTTGCTGAGATAAGCTGAGGAGAGGCAACTCAGAGACAAAAGCAGACAGATGGAAGGACCATTGGGGTCAGCAGGGAAAATGACAGGGGCCTCCCACAGGACCAGCAAAGGCAATTTCAAAGGGTTCCCCATACTATGTTTTTTTACAGACCACCTTAGAGCTCCTGCTATCCTCCAACTAGGAAAGGCTGCAGAGTCTGGGGAGCAGAGAACGGTGGTGCTGGGCCTGTGGGAATGCAGGATCCATCAGAGAAAGAGAGAGAGGTGTGAAGGGTAGGTTCTGAGTCAGCGCTGCTAAAACAGAGCAGTCACTAGGAGCTGGAAAGGAGTGCTGGAAACATGGACGTTCCTGGTGAGGCTTTGTGGTGAGTTGAAGAGAGTATCTCAGGAAGAAATTTGAGGGCAGAGCTGGAGTTGGGCGCTGAAAGGTCAGGACCAATGCACATTGAGAATATACATTGTGGGCAGTGCAGACTGCCTCAGAACAGCTTTGTCAACACTAAATAGTATAGGAGCTGGAGGGACATCTCAGTGCTAAGATAACACACAGCTCTTGCCGCAGAGAACCCAAATACAGTTCCTAGCTCCATCTTGGAGTGGTTCACAATATTCTGTAACTCCAGCAAGGTATCTGACACCCTCTTTAGGCCTCCATATGTATTTACATACATGTATACACACACACACACACACACACACACACACACACACACACACACAC
>NW_026596149.1:15773776-15792303 GCF_907164565.1 Psammomys obesus
ACACACACACACACACACACACACACACACACACACACACACACACTGCTCTAGGAACACCAGGTAAACACAGAGCATGCAGAAATCATCCCTTAGCCCTTTGAACTAGAGCAAGAAACATAAGGACTTAATGGAGTGAACAATCACCCTGTAATGCATTTATTTTCAAGACAACACTCTAGCTATGATTTACAACATTTAGCATCACCATCAGGTGGGAGGCAACAGTCCTCAGCCATATTGTTTAGCTATTTCTCAGGAATCATGGAAAGAACTACACTTGGCAGGAAGTGGATGAGAGAATTACAGAATACAGACACTGTTGCTTTACAGTGAGTTCAAGGTGAGAATCAATCGAAGAAACGTATGTGGTGACTCTCTGAAGCACAGCTAAAACAAGCTGTGGTCTAGGCAGAGTCAAGGAGTGGAAACTGCCCACAGAATAGATGTGCTGTGGGATATGCAGTTCTTGTATAGCTGGGGTGTTGCTATGAGGATGCACAGGTCTAGCTTAGCCGGGTGTTGCTATGAGGACGCACAGGTCTAGCTTAGCCGGGGTGTTGCTAGAGGTTACACAGGTCTAGTTCATCAGGGACGCTGCTGTGGCAGTTCACCTCTCTAGTACATCACTATGGAATACACAGGACTGCACCTTCAGGGAGGGGTCAAATGATGATCAGGGGCTTCTGTCTAGGAACTCTCAAGAACATAGATGGGCACCTGACTCCATTCCGGGCTTTCTACTCCTCTCCTCATACAAGAATTTGAACTGTGTGGACTCCAGTGACATTTACCATCAGGCTTGTGACCGAGTCTGGGGACTGTCTGTGTTTTACAGTGTCAAGAGTCAGAATGGACCTAGCTATTCCTGACAGCTGGAAAAGGAACACCAGCTTTCTAATTCACCCGACGTCATGATCCACTGTCTACCCTACAAGTAGACCCAGGGCAGTCTGCCTCCCTGCCTCTTCGGCCCTTTGGTCGCTGGACAAGTCTCACACACCCAAGTTATCGAAGTCCATAATTTACAAGGGTGCTGGGTATCAAACGCCACCTTCACGACACCATAACATGAAAAAAAAAACGGCAAAAGATACCGTGATTCCTGCTGCCCGGAACTTAGAATCTACTGAAACCTTTTCAGATCATGCAGTTCAGTTGTGTCTGGGCTTGTGGAGAAGGCTGGAGACACCAGTGGGTGTTGGGAGGGAAGCATCGTGTGCTTGGGGGTTTACAAAGGGAATGAAAGGCAAGTCATGGGTGAAATCCATTGAATAACTTTTCAAAGAAAATGTGGACTTATGCCAAACTGAGGCCCAAGTCTTGGTTCAACATGAGAAAAACTGATCTCAATGCTTTGGAAATATGTTCCTCCCTCCTCCCTTTCTCTCTCCCTTTCTCTCTCTTTCTGTGTTTTCTTTAAGGTTTTATTTTTATTTTTATTTTTATTTTGAGACAGGGTTTCTTTCTGGGTCCTCTGTGTAGCCCTGGCTGTCCTGGAACTCAATCCGTAGACCAGGCTGGCCTTGAACTCAAGAGATCAGCCTCCCAGCTGCTGGGATTAAAGGCATGTGCTGCCACTGCCTGGCTTTTGAACTTGTTTGGTTGTTTTGTTTTTGAGTCAGGGTTGGTCTCTTAATAACTTAGAACCTGTTGGTAAGTGGGCCTCAGGTGTTTGCTTGTCTCTGCTTCCCAAGCGCTGGGATTATAAACATTCTAAGCATTCACCAGGCGCAGGTTTTGGGGAGCTTGGAGGGAGGTTGTTGGTTGGTTGGTTGGTGTTTTGTTTTACTGTGCATTCTCGCTCTCAAACTTGGGTCCTCAAGCTTGCAAGGTAAGCACTTTTGTTCTGGCCCACACTCCTGTACCGAGTGAAGGGCTGAGAGCTACGTTGCTGTTTGTAGCAGCAGCAGTGTCCATGGCTGTGCGTGAGGCACCCTTCAAGACAGGCCTCAGAAGCTCTCCATACCCAATCCCCATTTTAAAATTCTATTTCGAGACAGGATTGCTCAGTCTGCGCTTCCAGCATCTGCTTCCAAGCCAGGCACCTGCTTTTTTGTTTGTTTCTTGGTTCATTCAAATCTCTACAGCCTTTTGCTTTGACCCGATTGCTGGTTAGTCCCAGCCTCTGGTCTGCTACAAATACAGCTTTATGTCTTCACTTCTGAAGAATCAACAGGAAGGAGGTAATGTCTGTTACATTACCTCTTTCCTTTTGAGCTGTTGGAACAAAGTTGCCCTTAATCATGAAAGTATCTGGATTCTACCAGAGCTATCACCTGTTCCTCCTCAGCTTCCACAGGACAACAAAAATTACTCCTTGACTTCTTCCAAGAGTAGGCACAGATAAACCCCATCATCATGAGTGAGGAGTACAGCGTTTATGAAGCCTGTGGCTTTCCGTCCTGTTTTTAAAATGCTAGATTTTATTCACAACGTAGGAAATAATGCTATCGACCTAGAAAAAGCACAAGATGAAGAACAAGAGATAGAAATGTTCTGGACAACAAAGGCAATCAGATCTATTCATCTCAGTCTAACTAAGGGTGCTCGTCTCCAAAAAGAAATCACCCCATTCAATTTGGGGCTGACCCGAGGACCACAAACCTTGCGGTTCTTCTTTGGAAAAATCTCCTGGCATTGGCCATTCAGGTCGCAAACCACCTGATGAATTCAAGATCCTTGGTGAGAAATCAGCTTGCAGATGGCCCCTTCCTCCACGGGAACTCTTAGGTCATCAAGTCCCAGTCTTCCCTCACACCGTCCATCCCTCATCACCACTTCCCTTGAATGCAAGAGAACAACGCAAGCAGCGATCTCGAACCCCCTCCACACACACACAGCTTATCCTGACGTTACCTCCACCCCGCCCCCTCATCCTAACCCCCACCCTGATCTTACAAAAATCGGAACCAATATTTTCCTAAGCACTCGGGAACATGTTAGCAAACGGCCCACAACTCAACCCGACTCAGGATAACCTCGTTCTCGTGTTAGTGTTAAAGTAACAGGGTGCCCCCTCCGGGCAAGGACAGCAAATGGAAGCTTTCTGTTGACATATTAATGTTGTTGAGTGGCTTAGAAGCAGACGTTTGTGAGTAGCCCATGCGGGGAGGGGGTGTTCTTTGGTTGCAGCCTTAGGGTATGGACGTATGAATCAGCGTTCATGTGCTTGAAGGTCAGGAACGTAGAGCCTCGGGTTTACGGTGGGCACAGACATAGTTTCCTGGGCCTCCGGAGTGCTCAGACCTATTCTCGGAGACTGGGAACACAGATTGGAAAGGGTTCTTGGGACATCATTTGCTAGTTTGCTCACATTCTCAGACAAGTAGCAAGCGCTCAGGTAAGGGCCCCTGAGGGGTGGGCGATACAGATAGTGTTCATTCCCAGAGACCATGGAACCCCAAAGAAGGCTGCTTGGGCCATTTCTAAACCCCAGGCAGATCTGAAACCCGTGATAAGGGAGATCACGACAAGCTATATTACAAATCTTAATTTATTTCCTGACGTCTAAGCTAGGCATCCTACGTTGGGAATGCGTGCTAAGCAAAAGCAGGCATCATTACTTACGATGCTCTTTCAGATAAACAAAATAACGGAAATGTCCCGCTAATAGGGCAAGTACAATAGTAAATTACAACAAACGTGCCATATGAAGAGCTGTAAAAACCTTTTCACACAGGCAACTGAAACATGGTATGAAGTGTGTGTGCGGGGTCGGGGGGACAACCACAGTCTAGAATACAAAGCATGAATAGCCCATCAGCTGCGGTTTTCAGCAAGTGGTAAGGCAGTTAAATTCTGAGTTTTCTGTGATGAGTTATGATTATAATTGGAAAACAGTGTGTTTAAGCTCATTCTGATTATAATGCCATTCTTTACTTCATTCACAATGTAATTTGTAAAAAATTTACTTTCCATCATTAAAATACCTTTGCATATTGCATATTATTGTGTTTCTTTCAGGGTTACACTGCAGTCTAGCCAGACAGCAAAGGATATCAGGTGCTCACAGGCCTGAATTATCCTCTATCTTATGACACGTGGGTTTGAGTCATTGGTGTGACTGATGGTCACACCATCAGGTCAGGGAACTTCATGTAAATTCTAAAGAAAAAGGGGCTGTGGTTCTGAGTTGTGATGCGGATCATTTACATGTTAATGTTACTGAGGTACGCTTCTGTTATGATGGTTCTTACATAATTATGCTCCCCCAGAAAGTGTACAAATTCACCTCAAAGAATACCATAAAACGAACCAGAAAATCCAATTATAATTCCAGCAACCTCACTTCTGGTCAGTGACCTTTCTCTGTGTAATCCTCTCTGAGCCTCTGCTTCATATTTTGTTCAAAGGGCACTAATAATAGTATCGATGTGTATTGTTTGAAGGTTAAATGGTGTATGCGGTGTGGGTCAAAAAAAATTAATCCGGCATTTTTACCGTTTGTTTGTTGAAGAACTGAGGGTAGAATCCAAGGCTTTCGACATGCCCACCTAAGTACTCTACCTGACCTATCCAGTCTGTTCCTACATTATGTATTTATTTTGTGTGTGCATATTTGTATCTGTAGTGTGGCTGTGGATGTCAGGGGACAAACTGAGGGAGTCCGTTCTCTCCTTTTCCCATGTGGTCCAAGAGACTAACCTCCGGTTTTCAGGTGTGGCATCAAGCACCTTTACTTCACTGAGACCTGATAGTTCATTGTAATGAGGCCAGAACAGGGCATGGAGTTTCCTGGAACAGGAGTTGCAGAATGTAGTGAGCTGTTGTGTTGGTTCTGAGTACTGAACCCAGCTCCTTTACAAGAACAACCAGTGCTCTTAAACACTGGGTAGTCTCAATTCCTTTTTTTTTTTTTTTTTAAAGCTGGGTGTTAGAGATGGCTCAGTATATTATTAAGAGCACTATCTGCTCTTTCGGAGGATCAGAGTTCAATTCCCATCACCCACATGGTGGCTCACAAACCACCTGTAACTCTAATTCCAGGAAACCTGACATTCTTTCGGGGCACCAGGAATACACAGACATACACACAGGCAAAATACTCAAACTCATAAAACGAAACTGAACTAAAATTAAAATTGAAAAAAAAAAAAACCCTGCTAAGTCAAATTAGTGCTGCCTCTATGTGCGTAAGTGTAGGGCCATCTACTGGAGCACGAGCAACCTACCAATAGACAACCCCCTCTCCCGCAAAAAACAAAAAAACAAAAACCAAAAAAGTGGTTCTCCCTGCCCCAGCAGCTACCAATTGCCAACAGCCCCTCAGCTCGGGCTGGTAAGACCTTAAGCCAGCCAAACTTTCAGGCTATGTGGTACCGCCCTGCTCCTGTCATTACACTTTTTATAAAGTCCCTAAGCAATTGGTAGCCTGTGACTTGCATCTTGAGCAAAGAGGATAAGGTAATGGGGCCAGTAGGAAGGTTGTGTTAGGATGGAGGTTTGGGGACAAAGGACAAGATGGCATAGACTGGGGGGTTTTCCACCCTTCTCTTCCAGCCAGGAACCCGTGCTTACAGGGTTAACCCCTGTAGGGTTAACCCCTGGGTTAACCCCAGGGTTAACCCCCAGGAAGATTAACCCCTCACAAAACAACAGACTATGCTGACACCTCATTCCTGATTCCAAAGTGACCTGAGACCCATCTATAGGCCCCAAACTCACCTAACAAGGCTACACCCCAGTACCTCACCAGCACGTCACCACTTCTTCTTCCTTCCCCTATAAATATCTCCTACCATAGCCCAGACCCTCAGCTTCCCTGACCTCCTCCTGTGAGATCAGCGAACCTGCCGGAGAGCTGCCCCCAATAAACCTGCCTTTATACTTTTAATTCAGCTTGTATTGACTTATTGTGTTGGTGAAGAAGCCATTCAGGTTGTGCTTAGAACCAACTGGAGCAGAAGGAATTAGCTGAACCTCATCAGCACCGCACACAGAATCGATTCCTTCTAGAAGGCTTCAAAAAGCATTAGCCAAGAGAAGAATGTCGGAGAATGCAGGTGATGTAGTGGAAGTTCTGGTTTCTTTCTTTCTTTTCTCTTCTCTTCTTTTTCTATTTTTAAATTTATATATATATATATATATATATATATATATATATATATATATAGTGTGTTCTGCATGCATGCACACCTCTACACCAGAAGACAGCACCAGATCTTACTATAGATGGTTGGAAGCCACCATGTGGTTGCTGAGAATTGAACTCAGGACCTCTGGAAGAGCAGCCAGTGCTCTTAACCTCTGAGCCATCTCTCCAGCCGTCTTTCTTTTTAAGACAAGGTTTCTCTGTGTAGCCTTCAGCTGTCCTGGACTCACTTTGTGGACTTGCCTTGTAGACCAGGCTGGCCACAAACTCACAGAGATCCGCCTGTCTCTGCCTCCCTGAGTGCTGATATTATTAAGAGCACTATCAATAAGGCGCGTGTCACCACCACCCAGCCTGGTTTCTTTTAAAACTCGGTTGTGTTTTTGTTTTGCTCCCAAGTGTGGGATGTGGAAATACTTTATCCAACCACTGAACACAAACTCATGGGAGGCTCCTGATGTATTCCAGCTGGAAACGATCTCTTGAGAGGGCCGTGTTTTTTGCCAGCTGGCAAACATCCTTGTTTGGACTCTGAGAACATATAAATAAGATCCCAGAGACAGAGGGGTGCCTAGGTTGCTTCCCTACACGATGCGTCCTTTGGCATCATCGCTTCTCATCGATTGGCTCCACTTCGCTCAGAACCTCACAGAGAGAAAGGCTCCAGAGAATGTTTTGAAGTTGCAGCTACCGTTTGCTGTTTGACTGAACTTCTGGAATCCGGACAACTGAGATCAGTATTGCACTAAAGAACCCAAGGACTCTAATCAGCAGGAAGTAGCTAGAGAGATCTGTGTCCCCTTTCCCTGCTAACCTGCCTTCTCTCCTATCTAGGAGTGGGGGATTGGAAAGCAGGTAGAGGTGTTTAAGAACCCTAAATAAAATAAATTTCTGAAAAAATCTAAGTCCACTTGTGACCTTCCTCTTGGGAACACCCAAGCTAGTGAGGGAACTCAGTGGAGGGGGCACTGTTCTAGTTTTTTTCCACCTTGTGCAACTCAGCCAGAAGACTGGAGAAGGTCATAGTGCAAGGACAGCAGTTCCCTTTCCTTAAGCATCTATGCAGCAAACCACAAAGATCACAAGTAACAAAACATGAATGTTTTAACTTTAAAAATCCTAAAGTAAAATCTGTCCTGGCTCATCATGTGATCTACAAACTGTCACTGCAAACGTAAACCACTGACATTAGCCCAGGGTTAGAAGGCCAAAGGGGAGTAGATCTCTTGGGTAGTTGAATTTGGGCTTAGTGACAGGCAGCAGAAAACTACAAAGTAACAGTTGCCTAAGCAAGGTAAATGTTTGCCTGCCTGTCACTGTCCTTTGCTGCCGGGTAGCACAAGCCAGGAAGGTAATGCTTACCCACTGACAATGTCAACGCATATATGGATTTTGCTTCCAAGGTCATTTCATAGTCCAAAACAGCTGCTAGGGCTCGAGATATCACATTTTAAAGGAGTTGAAGAGAAAAGCAAAAAGGCAAAAAAGGGCTCTTTCCTGGAGTCTACTCTTTTCAAGAAAAACATCTTGAAAGGTCTATTCACCGCATTCATTTATATCTTACTGATTACAGCTTAGTCGTAAGGCCATGGTTAAGCTGCAAGAGAAACCAGGAAATGCTATATTAGGCACTCAGATACACAGGCTTTAAGGAGGTGGGGAAGGGTTGGCGATGTCTGTGTCTCAGTTGGAAAGGTAAACACCTAGCTTGCAGGAAATCCTTGATTCCATCCAGAGCACCGCATAGAACCTGACATGGTGGTACACACCTGTCGTCCCAGCAGCTGAGAGGGTGAAGTCGGTGTCTCAGGAGTTTCAGGTCATTCTTGGCTACATAGAAAATGGGGGAAGAAAAGGCAGAGCAAGAGAGGGACGCCCACCCTTACCTTCTGCCTCCACTTAAAATAAAACACACAAACATACACACACACACAAAACACAAGTGCACACTTGAATGCATACACACACACACACACACACACACACACACACACGTGCATCCACCCCCATACCTTTATCACATACACATGGATGGATATCAGATATCTGGTGAGCTTTTCTTCCTCCCTTGTCTTTCTTTCTATTTATTTATTTATTTATTTATTTATTTATTTATTTATTTATTTATTTTTAAATTTAATGATTTCTTTGTGTTTTATGTGCATTGGTGTTTTGTCTTTGTGAGGGTGTCTTTGTAACTCCTGGAACTGGAGTTACAAACAGTTGTGAGCTGTGGTGCTGGCACCCAAACCCAGGTCCTCTGGAAGAGCAGCTAGCAAGCCATCTCTTAGCTCCTCCCCCTAGACTACCATGGAGTCTAGGAAGCCGCACTCTCTTTCATGGGTAATCTGCAGACCTGATGGGTGTCCTGGGTCAGCCAAACTTCGAAGACCTGAGAGCCAGGCGATCAGTGGAATAAATCTCAGGAAGAGGTCAGCAGAAGGTGAAACATGTCCCGTACATATACCCAACACCTACTTAATGACAATGCACTTATGTAACTCAGCACTGCATACAATGCTTATACACAATGAATATTTAAAAATAAAATTAAAAAATAATCCCAGCTTCAGGCAAAGCAGAGATGCTGACACTTCTCCCACCTACAGCTTTCCTAGAATTATGTCCTTCAG
Source organism: Psammomys obesus (assembly GCF_907164565.1). Lineage (NCBI taxonomy): Eukaryota > Metazoa > Chordata > Mammalia > Rodentia > Muridae > Psammomys > Psammomys obesus. Next base: position 15,782,504 of record NW_026596149.1, read on the forward strand.
CACTGGATGAATTATTTGGACCGTTCTATACAATTTTAACTCCTCCATGAGAAGAGTTGAAATTAATTATTTGGCAGGTCATTATTATTCCAAGCAATAATAGGAAGAATACAAAAGGGAAAAATGAGGTGCACAGATGAAAACGAAGAGCTGTTACGAGACTCTGAGTTGATTCTGCTCAGGTGTTTGTTTTGTTTTTTTTTTTTTTAAGTAAAATAAATAAATAAATAATTAGGAAATAAATAGGTCTGCCTGCACATCAGCCTGAGCCTTCCTCAAATGGAAATGTAGCGTGCTTCAAAGCTCTTACTATAGCACCAACACATTTCAGAAATTGACCAGACTTTTAAAAATCTGAATACTATAATTTTGCGGTTATCTTCTTTTGTTTGTTTGCTCATTTTTTTGTTGTTTGTTTGTTTGTTTGTTTGTTTTGAGGCAGGGTCTCTCTGTGTAGCCCTGGCTGTCCTGGACTCTCTTTGTCGACCAGGCTGGCCTCAAGCTCACAGCTCCCGGCCTCCCTGGGATCACAGACGCGTGCCACTACACCCAGCACTATCTTCTATTATTATAGCAAACGAAATCAATGAAGCACTAAGGCACTGAGAAGGGTTTGTTGTGTCCACAGGTCAAGGTCTTTATTGTCAAACTTTGATGGCAAGATGGCCATCTCTGTGCAAGGCTGTGAGGAGGCCCATATAACTTCTCTGTTTAAGTTCTGAGTTCCGTCAAACCCATCTACTCCCTGCAAACCTCCAGATAACTTCCAGGCTCCCTTGACACAAGCATGGAGACATCTTCCTCGGTTGTGTGATGTTACTAAGTCTCTATGCCTCCAAAAGGGCACGTTCCCTAAAGTAGCATGACCGGAACCTGGCAAACCAAATCAACTCAGAACTAGGAGCTGGGAAATCAAGTTCTACCAACAGTTATCTTTGCCCTTTCCGTGGCTGCTGTGTGTAAAAACAGGGATCTAGTACAGATGAAATGTGTTTTGTTTTGTTTTTTTTCTCTGCCTTGCAGAAATTCTGCTGTAAGAATACTCATCAGCCCTGTGATTTGTTTTCACTTTAATTTCAGCCTTCTCCTTGATGATATGGCCAAGTTTGAGAAGAATGGTTGTTTTTTTATTTCTTTTTTTCTTTTCTTTTTTCAGCTTTTTTCCAAAAGGAAATTGTCTTTAAAACCACAGCTTGGCTGGTTGGCTGGTTGACTCACCATGTGGAAGCCTCATTGCTTCAGAATGGTAATGCATAATTGCCACTACTTCTGTGCTTTCTCTTTTTCCTCTTGCTTTCTGAGCAGACTAGTTGCAGAGCAAACCTTTGATGGTTAATCTCTTCCACTGAGTCTAGGTGAGAAAACAAGAATTTAAAACATTCTTAAAGTGTTACAAGTTACTACATATTGTGTTTTTTTAACGGAAAATTCGGGCATGTGAGGGCTTGTTAAGTTTTCTTTGGTGTCTTGAAAATTCTCCCTAGGTTGGTTTAAGTTCTCCTGTTCCTCCTCAGCTTCAAAATACTTCTACTTAGAAGGTGCTTTGAAGGGTTTCATAGGTCAAGGATGCACCCTTCTGACAATGTCCTGCTGTTAGGTCAGAAAGGAAAGTGGCCATTTGTCCATATATTGTCCTTTCAACTTACTGAACTGGAAATTCAGATGGTAACATGGCTCCTTGGCTTCCTAAGTCTGCACCCGCTTTGCCTGTTTAAACTGCTGAGCCCTGGCCTGTAAGCTTCAGCTGTCTTGCTTCCCAGGAAGGTAACAATGGAAATATTTCTGTTGAGGGAAAAATCATCTCAGGATACAAAAACATATTATCCTGGAAGAGGATGTCTGCAAGGGTTGCCTGTGTCTGGCAACACGGTCCAGGGTAATGCTTGTTGGCTTCAGAATTAATATTTTTAATATTAATTTTAATATTAATATTAAAAAATTAATATTTTTTTCTAAGGCCTTGGGCATACTTAAGCAGGTACCCAACCACACTGGGATTTCCTCGAAGTAAATGGATAGCTTTTTACTTGGGTAGCTTTGGAAAAATTGTAATGTCTCGTTTACTCATTGCCAAAATGATGCGGTGAGACTTTGAAGTTTTGTTGTGTTTTGAGGTAATGTGTCTGAAGTGCAAAAAATAGCTTTTTAAAAAAATATATCTATTTTTTTATTTTTCCTTCTTTGTCTTTATGTGGGAGAGAGACAGAGACAGAGAGATAAAAACAGAGAGACAGAGGTACAGGTGTCCACCAAAGCCTGAAACACGGGATCCCCTGGAGCTGGAGTTATAGCTAACATGAGGAACTGGGCTCTGGTCTTCTTGAAGAGCAGCAATCAAGTTTAACCAAGGAGCCATCTCTTCAGAACCCCGAAGTAAATTTTAAATCATCCCTCTATTGCTGGATATTTCTGATGATTAATTACTGCCTTCACATCCCTCTGCTTCTAGTCACACAAACCTGTCATTTGTTCTTTAAGGAGTCACAGGGATCATGTGATCCTGGAAGCTGACGTAAGTGAGTGACTCAAGATGAAAGGAAGCCACAGTTGCCAGTTATGGAGATCACAAAACCAGGCTGGAATAAGCTGAGCAAGCAAATAAGCAAGAAACCCCAAACCATACCCCCCTACCTCATAACTCCAGAAAAGCCACAAATCCTGCGGAGAAGAGAAAGTGTCATAGTTTACTATTTTCTCAGTGATGAATGGCATGAATCTGACTATAGTTAGGCGTATGCCACATTTAACAAAACTGTGACACAACTACATTGAGAAGAAAGGCAGCTGGAATGGAAGGAGGGAAGGAGCGGGGAGTGAATCTCTACAATAGGAAGTCAGTGAAACCAAATCTGGAAAGCTAACACATGGCAGAATTAGCCTCTTTCTGTAAATGAGAAAACACTCCACAAGAAACAGCTGAAACAGTTGGAAATTCTCATTTCTGAGTGGCAGGACGCTCTTTAAATTGTTGGCATGTATAATTTTAATAAAAATTAAAATGACAGGAAAAAGCAACCAGGTGAGAAATATTAATTATGATACATCTCAAGTAAGCAGCGTTTGAAAAATAAATTCTCCTTAAGGAAAAAAAAAAGATCACATCTCACTTACATGACATAAATGTCTTTCTCTTATTTAAAAAAAAAAAGTTCCCAATAGAAAAGTATTCCTAGCCCTCAAAATATTACTAAGTCAAAATTTAATACAATATGATGTACATGCACTAAGGGTTTTGGTTTCTTGGCTGAAATTTAATTTGCTTACAATAAAAAGTACCCATGAAGTTGCATTTTGTTTGCAACTTCTATACTGTCAAGATATAAACAGTGGAGAACTCCCATCATCCCTCTCTCCTCAAACTATTCCTACCTACACTCCCAGACAATTCTGCCTAGGTTCTGTTTCCTTACATCATTTACATTTTGAATAAAAAACTATTATTTTTATATCATGTGTATGTTTTGCCTGCATGCGTGGGTGTGCAAAATGTGCACACTTGCTGCCCTCAGAGACCACAAATAAACCTCACAGCCCCTGGCCACTGGAGTTACAGACGCTGTAAGCAACCACGTGAATGCTGGGAGCAGCCAGAGCTCTTAGCCACTGAGCCATCCCTCTGCCCTTAGACTTATCTTCTCTGGAGTTTAATAACAAGATGAAGGAGGCGGTTTGAATGAGAAACGTCCTCCATAGGTGAGGCGGTATTGGTGGGTGGGCGGGGTTATGGAACTTTGGGAGGCGGAGCCTTGTTGGAGGAAGTGTGTCACTGGTGGGTGGGGTTTGAGAGTCGACAGCCTCCGCCCGCTTTCAGTTTTTTCTGGCTGCTTTGTGTTTGTAGTTGAAGGTGTCATCTCTCGGCCTCGTGTTCTGACCACAGTGTACACACATAATCTGTACTTTTTCATTCCTGGTTTCTCACTCTGCCGTCAAATATGGCCTACAACTCACCCTGAAGTCCTTACTGGCCTCCAACTCATGGCCATCCTCCTGCCTCAGCACCCTGAGTGATGAAATTACAGGAATGAGCATGTTTCTGGCTTCATTCTGCCATGTTTTGGTTTCGTGTCCCACTGTATAAATATGCCAAAATTTAATATGAAAGTATTTTTTAACAACTCAGGACAGTCAATTGTTGTTGTTGTTCTGCAAGTCTCTTGATTATAGCTCTTCTTCCCTACCAGAGAAATTCTCTGTGGTCAATTATCAAAGAGGGAACAAGGAACCGAGTGGAATCGGCTGCTTCTAGGTAACCTAGCTCAGTTGCTTAGCAACAAACTGAAAAACTGTATTAGTTTAGTGGGTTCTGAACAAAAAGGTAATCATCTTTTATCCCTAGATAGATAAGAGATGATGTTATTCCAAGCGAAGTGTGGGGGAAATAAAAACCATGGAAATAGAAAGGAAACACATTTGGTAAATAAAGATATCGCCTGTACTCACGCCCCTGGGATTCACTAAGTGTTCTGTGAAGACTAAAGAATCTGCATTTATTTTAAATGCCACGTAAAAGCATTTAAAATTAAATGCTATGCAAAGATGTGCAAAATCTTTTAAAAGACACAAAAAAGGTGATGCAGGAAATAATTGACAGTTCACTTTTGAAATAGGAAAAAAAAATCATGTGACTCTTGGTTAATGTTATTTCTGCAGAAATTAATAGGAGGCAGAGGGGGAAATCGTGTCCTCTCTGTGGCTCCTTCCAAACAGAAGTCAAGAATTCCAGCGGGTATTGCTAGCCCTCTTACCATAAAGAGCGAGGAGCCACTACCCTCCATAAAAGTAACTGACTCACATCTATTCATGAGATGTCTAAAGCTGAAAAGAGCATTGCAGGGCTGTGGCTCAGGAATTTAAGTTTCTGTCTCTGTCATGACACTCACACATAAGCGCGCGCGCACACACACACACACACAAACATACTCTCGAGTACATGGTGCAAGCATGCGCCTGAAAGCCTGGTGTGGCGGTGCATGTCTGTAATCTCAGTATGGAGGAGGTAGAGTCAGGAGGATTAAATGCTGATCTTCAGGTCAGTGAGAGACCTTGTCTCAAAAAACAAGGTGGGGAGCTATTGAAGAAGGGACGCAGCCTTGACTTCTGGCTTCCACAAGTATGTTCCCATATATTACATGCATCCACATGTACAGACGTGTGTACACACATATACCACACACACAGAGCACTGCAGGCAATCTTGCTGGCAAAAGTTTCCTGGATTTGTTTTTTAGCTTCCTGGGTGCTCTTCTCACTATTTGTTCCTCCTCCGAGCTTCTGACAGTGTAATCCTACAAAAATTACTCAGCTGAGAATTGTGTTTTTAATGAGTAAAATACCCAGAGACATTTAATGCCAAGTTTGAGTAATCAGAGATCATTTTCACTTGATTTTATTGTGAGGGAGACAAAACCCCTTCGCCCTTGCTCTTCAGCAGTTCTCAGAGTGGGTCCTTCTTGTCAGTCCTGATGACAGATTTCTTGTTTAAGTCGTGCCTCGAGGGAAGGACATGAAGCTATAATAATGCGGCTTTCTGTCAGAGCTGAGCATTTGGTGAAAGGCAGTTTTATGATCTCATTTCGAGTAAGGACAATGATGATTACCAAGAAATTCAGGTTATACTCCCCCACTTTCTAGGATTTTAAGAACCCCTTCTTCCATCAGTGTGTCTAATTGCAGAGTTAGGAGGAAATTACACTGAGGGACATGCCTTCCTGAGAATGTCTGTCTATCTGTCTCTCTGTGTGTATGTGTGTATTACTCCATCTTGTTTTAAATGTTCTGATCCTCTCTGGTTTTGAGCTGCTAATTGGGTGTGCTGTGAAAATATGTCAATGCCCACGGATAAAGAAGTTCTGCAAAATCAAAGTACACCCGCTCCAATTAATGATATGTGACTGCTGCTGAGGGCTGGTAAATCCAATGTCATCAAAGAGCATATGTGACTTCTGAAAGTGTCCAGTGTGTGTGTCGTTGTCATTGCCCACTTCCCGCCCCCAGCCCCACTCACAGTGGCATATTGTGGCTTTGGTTTCTGTTCAGGGAGATTTTTCTATTGAAAGAACGGCCTGATAGAAAAGTGTGGTTTCATATATTATCACACTCTGAGTCACAGTGGCCACACTTACAGCAGCTTACTGACATCCATTTCCCCTCTGAGTTCAAAAGACTCAGATCTCCCTGGCTTTGTTTGTATATTTTAATTTACACAAAAGAAGAGATAAATCTCTTCTTGCTTAATTTTTAACTTTGTGTGCTAGGGGGATAAATAATAGTGAAAGGAAAAAAAAAAACCTGAAGACTTTGGTGACATTTAAAGAATGACACGTTGAAAATCAAAGCTGTGTCAATCAGAAACTAAAAGTGCCTGGAGGGGTGGGCGGGGGAGCGAGTACAGCTCTCTGGACTTCGGTAATGAAATGGAAACTGAAAACAGTCGCACGGGCAGAATGAATGCCAGACAGAGCAGGAGGTGATAGGCTTCCCTGACACACATGGCTAGGCTGGTGAGCACACTGAGTTCACTGACATTTGTTAACTGCTTCCTGCGTGAGGCATCTTGTACACAGACAGTACTTCAGAAATTGCTTTTTCAAAGACCCTCCAGGATCCTGCAAGGAGAGTTATGTTAGTCAGAGGGTGTGCAGAGAATAAAGGACATGGGTACTGGACAAGCCCAAGGGTCCTCCGTGTTCTGGCTAGGGACGGCACAGAGCAGAGACGGCTAAGCTTTCAAATCGCAGTCACCACAGGCTGGAGAGATGGCTCAGCAGCTAAGAGCACTTGCTACCCTTGCTTCAGATCCCAGTTAAGGATCCACATCTCAAGACTTATAAGCACCTGCAACTCCAGAGTTGGGGGATTTTTTTTTATGATTTATTTATTCATTTATTTAGTTACTTAATGTATATGAATGCTCTATCTGCATGCATCCCTGCAAACCAGAAAAGGGCATTAGATCACATTACAGATGGTTGTGAGCCACCATGTGGGTGCTGGGAACTGAACTCAGGACCTCTAGAAGAGCAGACAGTGCTCTTAACTGCTGAGCCATCTCTCCAGCCCGAGTCGGGGGATCTTATATTCCCTCCGCCTCCAAGGATGCCTGCATCCACAGAATACAGATCTACCCCCCACTCCCCCCACACAAATAAAAACATGTCTCTTTTGAACAAAGAAGCATAGTCACTCGAAAGGTTGCTGCAGTAATTGAGGATTCATGGCAACACTACTGAGGGCTGGTGGGCCCGTGGGCTTCCTGTTTTGGCATATACAGTCTGGAAGAACTTTAAATAGGATTAGTGGTCATTATAAATAGAGAGACTGGAGGTTAAGAAAAGAGTGTACGAGTAAAAGAAACTGTCAGGAATCAGGATTAGCACTGGGGAACTGTAGCTAATATGGAGGGGTGACGTGAGACTACATCCCTGCAAGTCGGGAACGGCTGGGGAGTGGAGGAGATGCTGATGGAGCTGCGCCAGGGGGTCCTTGACCCCAGGGTTTGTGTTCTGAGCTGGGTAGGTGACCTGAGAGCCAGCAGTCAGCCAAGGGTGGACTTTTCACCTGGCTGTCACCGGTCAGGCACTTCCTGGTGACACATTTCGAAGTTCCTACACTGAAAACCGCTTCTGCAGACGGTGACCTCCTCCAGGAGTATCTGTGAACGGAGACAGACAGACGGTGGCTTCTCAAGCGGACAGACTGGTTGCTATCGGTGCTGCGGCCCAGACACCCTTAACCTGGCTCCACCTGCCACGGGCTCTCAGAACGACTCTCAATCTGGTAAAACCTGCAAAATCAGATCTCGGGAACAGAGCCGGCCCTGGATTTAGCAGAGCAGCATTGTGTTTGGTCACGAGTGGGTGTGTTTCTCCACCTCAGCACCAGTGGCACTGGAGTCTGGATGGGTCTCTCCTGAGGGGACTTCCTGTGTTCTGGGCCAGTGTTGAGCGGCAACCTGGGCCTCTGTTCTCCGAATGCCAGTCACATACCTTTCCCGGGGTGGGGACAACCAAGAGTTCCTTGACATTGCATCTAATGATGCAAAACCAGCCCTGGTTGGTAACTGCTGCTACAGCAGTGCGTTCGGACGTGATGATAATGGTCCCCACATAGCATAACTGGTGTCACTAGAGCCAGGTGATATTGAAGGAACAAGGCTGAGTAGGTGGTGACGGACACGAGACACTAGGCAGAGTGGGTGCAAAGGCTAGCTTTCCCACTCTGGCCTTCACTGTTTTTTAACCGGGAGTGGTCACGGGAGTAGAGTGGAGGGAGAGCAGCCACTCTGTCTTACCAAGGTGTGCTTTGTGTCTAAAGAACTGAAATCACTTATTTTGTATATGTGTGGGTTGGGTGTGAGTTTGGGTTGGGTGTAGACCCCACAAGGAGGTCAGAAGTCAGTATCAGGTGTCTTTGTTAAACGCTCTCAACCTTATTTCTTGACATTCAAGTATGTCACTGAACCTGGCCCTTTCAGGTTGAGCCAGCCTGGCTGCTCAGCAAGGCCCTGGGTCCTCCTGTGTCCGCCTCCCAGCACTGGGGTGACAGGCACCTGCTGCTGTCCTTGGTGTGCACATGCACTAGAGGATCCAAACTCAGGTCCCGGAGCAGGGGCAGAAAGCATTTTCCTCGCTGGACATCTCCTGGGATCCTCTCACATCCTGTGAGTAGGAGGAGGGATGCATTAACGCTTCAAGAAAGGAGGGAGAGCAACCATGTAGGGTGCAAGAGAACGGCTTCAAGCCCAGAAGGAAGGGAAGAGCTGATGTGGGGAACTGTGTCATCGAGAATGACTGTGTGGAGAGAGCTTCCTGTTTCTCCTCCTTCCCTCTTTTTCTCTTTCCCTTCCCTTCCTTTCCTCCCTCTCCTCTCCTCCTCTTCCTTATCCTTCCCACTCCTTCCTTTCTCATCCTTTCTGATGCCCTTTTCTTTAATTCTTGAATGGCTAGGCCACTAGCTATGAACACTTGAAAGACAGACAGCAAAGCTGAAAAGGTGCCAATGTTTAGGTTTTGTTTGTTTTTGTTTTTTCTTTTCTTTTTCTTTTTCGTATTTTGCAATGATTCAAATTTTCTTCCCCAACTTATAGGAGTCAGATACTCATACGCACACATGCAGGAAACACATATATTTCCATGAACTAGTCTGCCTGAATTAGTCCACAATGCCGAAGTCATTCTACCTTCTGAGGTTGTCATGGAGAGGAGGTGACACACACCACACAGATTCTAGCTCCAGATAACCTAAGGGGAGGCCACTGCAGGCATGTCTTCTTTCCTGTGGAGGTGTTATTCAAGCAGAAAGAGTTCCGCCTGCAATAGCCTGAACAGGATTACTTTAGCACTGAAAACACTATCAGCTGGCAGCACACCATTCTATTTTGACCATGAATTAGTTTAAAAAAAAAAAAAAGGATGTTATGCTTTGAGCACCATACTTTATGAAAGGAAGGACCCGTTTTCCCTTCCTCTGAGTGGAAGATGAATAGTGCTGTTTTGGTCAGAGCATGGCCGGAGTGACCAGAGCCCACAAGCATTGCAGACCTGGGGAGCTGAGGATTAGGGGTAGCATCTGATCCTGTGGAGGTGTAGCAACTTGGGTCATATCCGAGGGATCATGATTTACTTTGAACACTCACAGTTCATCCTACAGAGAAAGCCCACAGAAAGGGGGTTTTTGGGGGCTGAATGGGGTACTTCAGTTGGTAAAATGCTTGCTGTGCAAACATGAAAGTGTGAGTTTGATCTTCAGAACTTAGATAGATAGATAGATAGATAGATAGATAGATAGATAGATAGATAGAT
>NW_026596149.1:15792313-15809357 GCF_907164565.1 Psammomys obesus
GATAGATAGATAGATAGATAGATAGATAGATAGATAGATAGATAGATTTTTAAAGTCCAGAATGGTGCCTATACTCCCAGTACTGGAGTGATGAAAGCAGGAGGATCTCTGGGACTTGATGGCTAGCCAGTCTAGCCTGAGTGCAGCATCCTCTGTGAGTGTAACCCTCTCACCTCAAAAACCAACAAATAAAAAACACAAAAAACATGGTAGACAGTTCCCAAGGGGTGACCGCTGCATCCTCCACATACATGCACATACGTCTTCATATACATGTACACTAACATGCATGCCCATGTATACATACAGACATTCCAAAGTGACACGTGAGATGCTTTTTAAAAAAGCAAAGCAGACAATTAATAAGATAGAAATAAGCCAATACAGGAACCTACTGGGAGCATTAGCAAAGCTATACACTAGAGAGAGGACAGTATAATGCTCCTTACAGAAGTGAAGCTATTATTTCCTGAGTCTTATGGAACAACCACTCATAACATTTCAACATATTTGTAGAAATCTGTACTACGCCAATTAACAATCACTTCTAGCTAAAGTAAAGGGCTAGTGTAAGTACTGATATCTCCTAAAACTGTGGCTAGAGTAAAATGAGGTGGCTTCAGTGCCAATGTCCTAAAAATGATAAGTAAATAAAACAATTGAAAGCTTGCGTTTTTATACTTGAATAAAAAGTCTTGACCCTCTGAACATTACTCATCAGGACCGGAGAGAGATACACAAGCCACTAGTCATTTAATAATCCCTAGCACCTAGCTTATGGTGGATTTTGATCCTTTGCAACACCTTCACCAATTCTTGTTATTTCTAGCAGTGTTTGTTTGAATGAGAACATCCCATAGACTCATCTATTTCAATTCTTGGTCCCCAGTTGGTGGAAATGTTTGAGAAGGACAAGGAGGTGTGTCCTTGTTAGAGGAGTCATGTCACTGGAAGTTGGCTTTGTTGGTTTCAAAAGACTCATGTGATTAATGGTTCTCTCTCTCTTTCTCTCTTCTCTCTCTTCTTTCTCTCTTCTCTCTGCCTCACGGTTGTGGATCAAGTTGTGAGCTCTCAGCTGTTCGTTCTTTCTGCTATCATGGACTCTAATCTTCTGAAACTGTAAGCCAAATGACACACCTTCTTTTATAAGTTGCCTCGTGATGTTTCATCACAGCAATGGAAAAGCAACTAAGACAAATACAGTGTTTTGCAAATATTAAGTGCGGCCCTGGCTTAGTGATCATAGGAAGTAGCTAGGCTTCCTGAAGTTCTGCTTCCTCATCTAAAACTGTGGGCCATACCTTGCTATCCACACTGGTCCACAGTATGTGCTTGGCAGTGCTGGTTTCTCTCTGTCATTTCCCACTCCTTTCACGGGTTCTGGCGCTTGACCTCTCACTGCTGAGCCTCCCGTGGGACCTGGACCTCAGTGCTGCGCTCCAGCCATCAGACAAAGACACAGGATACTACTGATGACTTTGTGTGGCAAAATCTCAACATCTTCAGGAATTTTGTTCGGTGGGGACCCTGTGGACAAGGAACAGCACAGTCTACTGGCTGACAGTTTCCCATCCAGGTGATAACTGTTCCCCTTAACTCTGCTCCACAACCTTCCTCTCAGTTTCAGATCAGCTTGTTTAGTCCATGGATGACAGCTCTCTTCCCTCACGTGTTCCACTTACAGACAGCATGTTCTTTGGATTTTTACCAGTCTTAACCCACACTCTACATGACTTTGCAGTTCGAAGGCCTCTCTTGTGGTCTACATGACTCATTCTGGCTGTCAGTTTGCCCTGATTGCTGTGGGAAAAATACCATGAACTAGGTTATACATGATAGAAATTTCTTGCTCATAGTTATGGAGGCTGGGATGTCTTCAGTCAAGGTGTTCAAGGTCTGGTGAAGGCTTCTTTCCTCATTTACAGATAATCACCTTCTAGCTATATCTCCACCTGTTAGGAAAATAAAATCTCTCCTCATTCTCTGTCTGTCTGTCTTCCCCCTTCTCTCTTTCTCTGTGTTTCCTGTATATTATTTATGGGTGCATGTGTGTATATGTGTAGAGATCAAAAGACCCCCCTCTGGTGTCACTTAACAGATGTGGTCTACCTCTTTCAGGCCAGCTCTGTCATTGGTCTGGAGTTCACCAAGTAGGCTAGGCTGGCTGGCCAGCTTGTCCCCAGGTGTGGTGGTCTGAACAAGAATGGTCTCCATGGGCTCTTCTACTTAAATGCTTAGTCATCAGGGAGTGGCACTACCTTGAGGAGGTTTAGGTGTGGCCTTGTTGGAGGAAGTGTGTCACTGTGGGTGGGCTTTGCCATTTCAAAAGCCTGTGCCATGCACAGTATTGCTTTCTTCCTGCTGCCTGCAGAACTGTAAGTAGAAGGTTCAGCTATTTCTCCAGCGCCAGGTCTGCCTGTATGCTGCCGCATTCTCCACCGTGAGGGTAACAGAGTAACTACTGAAACCGTAAGCAAGCCCCAATAAACTCTTTCTCTTGTAAGAGTTGCCATGGTCATGGTGTCTCTTCCCAGCAATAGAATGGTGACTGGAACAACAGATAACCTCCTGTGTCTGCCTCCCCACCACTGGGGTATAAGGGAGTGCTACCATGTCTGTTTTGCTTTTTCCTCTTCACGTGGGCCAGGAATCAAACATGGGTGTTAATGTGTCAAGTGCTTTACCAACTGAGCCACCTCTCCAGCCTGTCCTGTTTCTTATAAGGATAGTAATCTCTCTTATTAAGGTTTTGCCTTCTGGCACCACACAATGCTAAGTCAATAGCAACAGCTCAATAGCAAATTATTGTAAAAGAGAATGTGACTGGATGTGAGGGTCTTTGGGTTGGGGACTGTCTCTTTGTGATCATTTAATGAGGTTTTGGTCTTCTGTCCTTCACCTCCCATTTGTTCTCAAGCCTGTGAACATCCAACCTATCCTATCCGCTGGAAGGAGTCCAGTGTTTCTCCCACCACACATTTTTACTCTGCAAGTAAAGTGGCCTAACTTTATAAGAAAGTTGACTTCAAAAAGAAAATTTAGGAGATTCCCAAGCCTTCCACTTCTGCTTCATTCTTTCTAGATCATGAATATCCACCTAAGATTCATTTCTCCTCATGAAGGCAGTATCCAGAGACAAGAATTTAAAATGAGACATCCCAGGCTTGAGAGATGGCTCAGTGGTGAAGGACACTGCTGTTCTTCCAGAGGAGCCAGGGTCAATTATTCTCAGCACTTACATGAAACAGCAGCTTACAACTGTCTGTAACTCCAGTTCCCGGGAACCCATCTCCATGTTGAAAGTCTGAAATACTGAAGTCACGGTCTCTAATACAGACATTTTAAAGAAAGGAACTTGAAAGTTGAATGGTTGCCAAGTCTCATCTAGAAAGAAACAGCTGGGATCAGCAGGAAGAACCAGGTACTTGGCAAGAATTGGGCTGGGCAGACCACCGGAGAAGAAAGGCTTGGATACAAAGAATTCCAGTGTTGATTTCGCTTGCGCTATCCCTGGCTATTTCTGAAGCTGACTTTAATCTTCACCTGAACATTCTAGAGTTTCTGACTACTATAAACATCCAGGGAACGGGGAACACAGTGGGTTGAGCTGGGTAGATGTGGCAACTTTGGCAGCTACTGTGGTATCCCCTGGCTTACTGCCAGTAGTTCCTGCCAAGAGTCGTTAATCAGCAGTGTTAGACTATTGCTGTGGAGGTAGATGGTACGGTCATTCTGCCACAGCGCCTTTATTCCCCGCTGAGTTCTGACTAAGAAGGCTCAGAGAAAAGCCTGCTAATGGCTGCCCACTAGCACGCGGCTCTAGAAAACACATCTTTGATTTTACCGCGCCTCAGACCTGAGATGTTATACTTCGCTATCTGCTGCCTTGTTTAAATCTACGGTGTTTAAGTTACATTAGCCAGGAGTGGTGGTGCACCCCTTTAATCACAGCACTCAGGAGACAGAGGCAGGCAGATCTCTGTGAGTTCGAGGCCAGCCTGGTCTACAAAGCAATTTCCAGGACAGCCCAGGGCTACACAGAGAAACCCTGTCACAAAAAACAAAACAAAAATACAGCTCTTTTCTTTTAATCTGTAAATTGTTTTATACGTCATTACCAACTGTGTTGTAGGTAATGACTAATGAAGGAGGAGGAGCATGTATCTATCTTCAAGTATTTCTGCCTAATTTGGCTAAAAAAAAAAAAACAGCTAAAAATAAACAGCAGCCAGGCAGGGTATGAGCCCACCTATAATCCACTTGGGAGGCAGAGGAAGATTGATGTGAGTTCAAGGCCAGCGTTTACAAAGCAAGTCCAGGACAGACAAGGTTACACATGGAAGCCCTGTCTGGAAAAAAAAAAAAAAGCAAGCGCAAAGTCCATTAATTAATGAGAGAACATTTAATTTATAGTAAGAACTCAGAAAATAGGTTGCAATTGTCTGTGAGGAAAATGGGTGATGTAGGCTGAGCCTGGGGATGGAGGGGAGCAAAGGAGATGCTCAAAGCATTAAATAAAGGAAGTCTATTGAAAAGGATGAAGGGAAACAGCAGAGGAACAGTCTACTGCTATAAACTCTGTTCCTCTGGGGCCATAAGCCTAAATAAACCCTTTCTTCTGTAGCTGTTTTTGATCATGGTATTTCATTGTAGCAACAGAAAAGTAACCAATTCAAAGGGAGGAGGAGGAATGCCAGGCAGCATCCTCCAGCTGGTGAATAGCACTCAGCAGGTCTGAGAAGTACACACGGTTCAACTTAGCTCAACTTCTATGCAATTTGCCCAGAAAAAGGGAAGCTCTAACATCCCACCTTCTTTTTCTCTGTTTTAGACATTGTGACCCCCCCTTCCCCACTTTTAAACTACTCACTTATTGGTATTCTCAGTTTATTGTGTTTTTAATCAATTACATTTTTGGTGGCTGTTGTGTGACAAAACTTATCCTGGGGAGACACAACACATTTATCACCTCACTCCAGACAGGGATCCCATGACAGACCAAAGTGAATAGCACAGAAGTCAAACTTGGTGTAGCAGTGAGTTTTATTGGGGTTACTTACAGGAGAAGAAACGACTTAAAGACAGTTGCATCGCCAAAGCCCGCTCCAGCATGGGTGACGGCTCACAAAACTAGGAACCTGGAGCATACTGCACAGCCTACAGCGAGATCAAAAGGATGTAGAGTGTCCTTTCCAGGTGCCTCAGTTGCTCTAAACCTCTTCCAGGCAGCTCCTCTGGTTTCTGGTCCTTCTAGACAGCTGGCCTGGCAGCAGCTCAACTTGTTCGAGACTCAACCTTTGTTGCTTACTCTGGCAGGGAAGGGCCTAGTGAATCTAGTCAGATTCGGGGACTTCCTGAAGCTATTTTGAGTTGCTTCCTTTCTTGCCTAAGGAGCTTCCTGCAGGAAGGAAAATGTTACACAACTGTAGCATCTATTGTCTAAGTATTAAATGAGAGTTCATACAGACAGGGCTATCCCTGGCACACAGTAAGCCCTCAATCATCACAGCTCATTCATATGTGTGGGTGCGTATTTCAGCAAACACTAGAGCTTGGATGATGAACTGGGTTCTCAATGCTATGCTGCTGCATTTGCCCAAGATGCTCCCACAACCCCTCCATTGCTTTAAAATCCAGAGAGTGAGTTTTTAAAGCACTTTTCTTCCAACACATGCTCTATGGCTGGAGTACCCCACAACACACAGAGAAAGTCTCTGTGCTCCCCCCCCCCCATGGTCCCACAGCTGCACAGGCCCTCTTGGGAAGGATTCCCTCTTTGGTTCTTCCATTAGTCTCCAGAGAGACCATCAGAATGTGGAGACCATCTGCTTTTCATAATCTGTAAAACTCAGTTTTGCTTCTGTTTAAAATGCTATGAGTCATATTTAAAACTGTTTTCAGATCGGTATGACTGTGCAGTTTTTGAGTTACTGGGAGAGTTGAGCTTTGCGAGTGTCCAGTGTGTATGTGTGTGTGTGTGTGTGTGTGTGTGTGTGTGTGTGTGTGTGAACATCAATGCATGCATATACATGTACATACCATCCAACCAGGCACCCCCACGTGAGCTGCATCACAGAGACGGCCACTAGAGTGCCACCTTCAGCAGGAGTGCCTCAGAGCTGCAAAGCAGAGCTTGCAGACTGAAGCGGTCTCTTTTAAGGGCCTCTACATTGTTTGGGGGCAGAGGAGAAAACGCTGCCTAACCCTCAGGCCAAACAGACTTATAGGGGTTTTGCTCTTTTTTTATATAGGTCTTTGGGTACTCTCCAAGTAGATTTTTCTTAATGGTATGAACTGTGGGTTCACAACATTTATTTACATATTTATAAATCTGCACCAATGTATCTGTCTTAGAACCATTTGTTGAAAAACAGCATTCCTTCCCCTGATGAATTGCATAGGTACACTTATGAAAAAAAAATCACCATAATCACAAGGATTTGTTTCTGGACTTTTAATTCAGTTTAACTGATGTTTCTTTTCTTATAGGATGTCTTAATCATTGTAGCAACATAATCAGATGTTTCTTGCTATTTTGTTTGTTGGTTTGTTTGTTTTCAGAAATCTGTAAGCCGGTCCTAAGATTCACATACAATCCAGTAGAACAAATAACCAAAACAACCTTAAAAGAAGAGATTAAAGTGAGAAGAGAAATTCTCAATTCCAAGCCATCCCTCTTTCCAGGTCTATAAAGTTGACAACCAAGATTAGCCACCCCAAGGGCTGACTGTGATCAAATCGCATTCTGTGTATGCGTGGAAGCTCTCAGTGAAACTCCCTACGCTCTTCCTGTGCCCAGGTAACATGTACTGAGAAATGTGCAGGTAAAATCCGTGGAGAAAGAGAAAAGAAGAGGAAGAAAATGCATGCTTGGGTACCCTCTGAGACCCGGAGCCTCTCTATGCTGTGCGCTCAAGATCATTTGAGCGAAGGTAGCTTCCACACCTGAGGTCACATTGTAGCTGTGTGACCAACTTTTTCCTTTTGCTTCAGTCTGGGACCCTAGCCCACTGAGAACACCACTCATGCTTCAGGTGAGTCTTCCCTCTTTGGTTAGCCCTTCCTGGAAATACCCTTATGGGCATACCCAGCGATGTGCTTCTGTGGTTATTCTAACTCCAGGCAAATTGACATTGGAGATTAACCGTGTGCAGACAGGCTTCTTCCTCTTCCTGTTTTGTGTGGCAGAGACTTCTCTCAATGCTGCCTGACACCTGATAGATGCTGAATGTAGGGGAGATTGGATTGAAGGTGCCCTGCCCACCCCTTCCTTCCCTCAGCCAAGAACACTCGAGAGTTAAGGATGCACTTTGAAAGGAGTTTTTAATTTTTCCTTAGTAATCTGGAGAAAAGAGCTCGAGGATCCAGTTTGAGCCCTGGTCTTGGCTTTGACCAGAGGAAAAGCCCTCTCTGCCCCTGGTTGGCAGCAGATTGGTGAACCAGCAGGCATGCCAGACACGTTTCTTCTGTAGAGTGATGTGCCGTGCAGTGTTCATACGCTGCATGTTGGTATAGAAGATCGCTGACACCAGAGCTCGGAAACTTGAACAAAACCTCTTCCCATGACTCTCTGTAGAAATAACTTGTTCTCACCTGGCATCCCATCAGCGTGAGTGCTTTAATCCAAATTGTGATGTAAAGAGAAGAGTATTTTTGGTGAAATGTGTTAATCACTAAACTTGGGCTTTTCTATCCTTTCCAGTCTTCTGACATCTCTGTTCAGTATACTCTTGTGCTTTGGTTTCTATTTTGTGAAGCAGACCTTTTCCCCTGTAACTCCACGAGGAACCTGAGGTCCTGGAAGCCTCGGGTCCGGGGAACCACAGACCCTGTCATCTGTGCCCTGTTCAGCCTTTTGCCACCACTCTCTGCTGACTGTGTGTTCTCATGATCACATGGGGTACCCTGTCTAGCTGAGGTCCTCTCACTCCCAGGAGCACATCTAACTTTAAAAAGGTAATTACTGTTCTCTTTTGTTTCGTAAGTGTTGTTATAGTATTGGATTTGAACCATGCATTACACCCGTTTCACAACAGTTAAAGCCAACCAGGAAGGTCCTTCCATCAATGGCTCATTCTGTCCTGTTCAGTGTAGTTCACTTTGAGTGACTACTCATTTCATCTACAGCCCCGTGATGGGTCGTTTTTAAAAAGGTTTCTCTTTAAGTCTATGTCTGTGTGTCTGTGTGTCTGTTTTTACACATGTGTGCAAATGCATGCAAACAGAAAAATGGCATTGGGTCACCTGGAATTATAGGCAGTTGTGGGTCATCAGATGTGAATACTGGGAATTGAACTCAGGCATTCTAGAAGAGCAGGGAACTCTCAGCTCTTGCACCACTTCTCAAGTTCCCTGTGATAGCTCTTGCAGCTTCAAAGATGGATGTCACCAGGATTCTAGTGTTGACAAAGCCACTGATTAGTGTCTTTCTATATGGGTTCCCTTTGTCTCTCCCTATCATAACCACCATTAAATTTTAGTTTTGAAAGGAAATGGCAGATAACATCCGATTATATGGGAAGACACTGTAGTCCTGCCTGGGAGCTGAGCCCACATAGCCAGAAGATGCAGGGAAATTTTGATTTGCTCTCCAGGTGTAGAGCAATCACTGGTGAAACAAGTTTGCCAAAGATATGTTCCCCTACTTATCCTCCAGTTAAAATATAACTCTTTAAAAGTAGCTTTCAGGCTCACATTTTCCCTGTGGGGCCCGTTCAACCAGGTGACATCTGAAATCACCTGATAGTGACATTGCTGATAAGGGGCCAAGAAATTGGGACTCAGCCTCTAGTGGCAACCCCCAAGAAGCAGGAACTGATAGTGAAACAAATCAAAAGGTTCTTGTTTGATTATGGATGAGGATGGCCCACATGCAACCTCACCCCTAGCCGAGTTGCTGTGGAGAGTTGACGTCAGCTAAGGGAGGGAGAATTGGTTTTCTTTAAGGGCGTGGTCCCTTGTAGACTGACCATGCTGCAGTGATGGCCCCACACCATTGAGTATTTGCACAGCAATGGTTGTACTCAGTATTACACAAACACATAAACACATATACATACACACATATACACACACACATATGACATTAAGTCGGAGGGGGAATGTGAACGGTATGTGCAGGAGGAGTTAGAATATGATTGGAACATAATGCTTGCATTCACTAACTCCTCAAAGAAAAGCAATTTTAAGAATCATTACTAGCATTCATCCTGAAGCAAATATGAGAATATAGTCACAGATTTTGAAACTTATTGTGAATAAGATTACGAAACCATCATCTGTGTTCTCTCTGGCGCTTCATGTGAAACAGTTACTAGGATTAAAATTAAATTTTTAGAAGTTCTTGTCTGGAGCAGAACAGAGGAAGGTGGGAAAGGTTGATGACACTGTGAGCTCTTTGGCTGTGGCCTCTGTTGAGCGGCAGGACTATAACCGCATGCCTGAAGGCTAGAACTGGCAGCAGAGCGGGACCGCATCATCAAAACTAGGCTATAGCATTGTGACTCGCACTCGTTCATGCTGATAAGCGTGACTTGGTGTGAATGATTTATAAGAATGTGGCGTACACCGAAGAGTTGCAATAGAAAGCTGCCTGCTTGGGGTGAGGGGAGGCATCAGGTTGAGACGTAAGGAGGGTCTTACGTGGAGACAAAGGAATAAAGTAGGTAAAATGCAACCAGTAATTATCCTAGAAACCTGGTATTTGCCGAGTGCCTCACTCAGCATTGATTTGTGTGTGTTTTGTATGTGCATGCTGTTGTCATGTCTGCGCATGGGCATGGAGAGGCCAGAGGTCAATACCGGGCGTCTTCCTCAGGTGCTCTCCATCTTATGCTTTGAGTCAAGGTCTCTCTCTAAACCTGGAGCTTGCTGATTCAGCTCTATCTATCTGGCCAGTGAACTCCAGGGATCCGCCTACCTCCACAGTTGTGCACCACTGCACCTGGCTCTTTCATGGATGGTGGAGGCCAAATTTGGGCCCTCTGGCAAGCACTTTACTGACTGAGCCATGTCTCCAACCCCTCCACACTGAGATTCTCAAGTCCTACAGATTTATCTTCATGTGACCTACACTACACATCCTAGTACATTTTCCTTTACACTTCAAATCATCACATTAAATATAGTATTAATATAGCGTGAATATGTTTACTCAAATGGACGTATAATAGCACTTAGAGTGTGGCAAATCAAAATTTTCTTTAAGAAACTTTATAAAAAAATTTCTATTAACTTTTTTTTTAAGTCTCATGTGCCTAAAGCTGAAATTGATGTCCTGATCCTCCTGCCGCCATTCTAGTACTTTTCTTGTTGGATTGGTTGAATCCACAGTGAGGAACCCATAGAAAGAACTGACTATATTTGTGTGTGTGTGTTTATGCTGTATTATATGTATATATATACATATATATGTATATGTACGTGTTATGTATATATGTATATATATATATGCATATATAGCATATTGTCATTATATACTATAGACACATTCGTGTGTAAAAACTTCACACATTTAAGGAGGCCATTTAAGGTTGGACTTAGCACTAGAATTTCTACTAGTAAGTGCTCTTTAGTGAAACTGCTCTGTCTATCAGTCTTCTTATCTTTGCCATTCTTCAAAAGAAGCACAGGAAAGCTGTGTGTCTCTCTCCCTGACTAGCCAGTCAGGCATGTGTCACCAGAACTGAGCAATTGCCATCAGCCACATCAATGAAATCCCTATTCTAGGTGGCCTCAGAGAAGAAACAACACAGGTCTTGTTGCCAAATCCAAAGAAAGCAAAGCCCTTTAGTCAACCTCATCTCACCCACAGAGCCATAAGCACGTCTCAGTTCTAATGTTTCTGGGGTGAGAGGCGCTTTGGGGTATTTATTACACATGAGAGAGCAGTTAAGCACATGCCCCTTGAAGGGCTGCATTTTCTCAAACACAAAACAGGGCACGGTGCTAAAGGACAAGGAAGTCTTTTTCCAGTAAAATTTTCTCTTTAACAGTCAAACAAGTCAGCTTGTGAACTGGGGAGCTAGAACTCAGTTGGCAGATAGACCTGAGGTCAATCCCCAGAACCCATGGAAAAGGGTCTGGTGTAAGGGCATGCCTGTGTAATCTCTTCTCGGGAAGGTGGAGACAGGCACAATCCTGGGGCTTGTTAGAGAGACTGCAGATCCACATGGGCAAGCTAGAGAGGGTCTCTGAAAACAAGGTGGATAGAAAGTAAGGAAGACACCTGAGGTTAATCCCTGGCCACGGTTTCAGAAAAACAAGAACAAACAAAAACAAAAACAACAACAACAAAAACAGCTCAAAGAACTATACAGAAATAAAAATGTATGGAAGAGGTACATGAACCAATAACAGTACTAAATGGTTCAGTAAAAATTTCACCGTTCAGTCATGAACACCTTTATTTGATAATTCTGTAGGGATTTATTGAAAGCCTTTTGAAGAGTAGAATCGCCTCTTTGAGGTAATGTCTGGAGAAATGAGATTCACTAGGTCTGGCTACCTCACAAGCGAGGTATGTCAGCTACTCTCCTCGTGGCTGTGATAAATACCTGGCAAGAATTTAAATTCAATTTAAAGAAGAAAAGTGTATTATGGCTCACAGTTTAAGTGTCTATCGCCCTTCCGAGAGGGGGAAACATGGCAGAAGGTGTGTGGGGTGGCTTGCCATGTTTTAGCCACAGCGAGGAAATAGAGAACAGATTGGAAGTTGGGGCTGGGGAAAGAAACCACAAGCCCTAGTGACCCACTTCCTCCACGGAGGCTCTGTCACCAGCTCGTGGCCACATGTTCAGACGCATGAGCCCATGGGACACGTTTCTCATCAAACTGCAACAAAACTGGACTTGACCCGATTGTTCCCTGTGCAGCAGCTGGAGCAGTGAACCGCTGGACTGTTGTTCTCGGGCACGTTGCTTCCTGAATTAAAGCAGTAATGGTAGAAAATAGGTTCCTATTTTCTTGCTTCTGTATTAAAAATAACGGAAATCTTTCTAGGCAGCCATTTTCTTTAGCTGACTGATTGTGAGATGATGTGGGGTCTGATGACGAATTTGTAGCTAAGACAGCTGTGGTGGGCCAAGAATCCCCCCAACTGTATTTCTTATATTCTCTCAATTTAGCCCTCCCACCAGGACTGTAGACACCTTTACCTCTTCAATTTTACAGGAGTAGAAACAGATGAGAAAGATGACTTTAGGTTGATTTGGTGGTGCACACCCTTTAATCCCAGCACTGAGGAGACAGAGGCAGGAGGATCTTTGAGGACAGCTGGTCCACGTGGCATGTTCTAGACCAGCCAGAGCCACATGGTGAGACCCCATCTAAGAGGAAGAAATAAAGCATCATACTTACTGGAAGGACCACAGAATGATCGTGTGTTGGTAGCACAATCGTCATTAACATGAAAACAGGTTATCATGTTAGAAAAGAGAATACATAAAAGGGAATAGCTTTTCCCCCCAGCAAAAGATTGGCAGCTGCAGTGGGAAGTGTGGGGAGTGGCTCAGCACCAAGCCTGACAATTTGAGTTCTGTCCCTAAGTCCCACAAGATAAAAGGAGAGAATCAATTCCTGTAAATTTTACAGAGAGAGAGAGAGAAAGAGAAAGAAAGAAAAAGAGAAGAGAAAGAGAAAGGAAAGAGAGAGAGAGAGAGACTCTATATTCTGCTTTTGGCAGAAAGAAAGTCCTCTATCTTGGACCTAAGAGTGGTGTGTCTTCCAGCATCTGTGATGCAGTAGCAGGTTAACTTGACAGTGTCTACAAAGGATGGAAACCCAGTCTCTGCCTATTCTTGATGAGACCTCACAGATGGTACCATCAAAACTTGAGAGAGAGGAATTTGATTCTGACCTTCCCAACATTTAATACTCCTGACGTTGCATCACGTACAGTCAACTCACTTCTGGTTGATTATAGACTTTTTCAAAGGACAAGGTATTTGGATGGCGTTTTGAAGGATAAGTGGAATTTTAACAGAAGGCTAAGGGAGAAAGAACACTCCAAAAGAGGGAGCAGTGTGTACAAAGGCTGAAGGCCAGGAAGCATAGAATGTGTTATAACACCGCTGCTGAGCGGTGCCCAGCAGAACTTTGCCGGCCTGGAGTGAGAGATGAGGTGAGGGATGCAGGCAGAGGCCAGGATGCAGGAGCACATGGCAACTAGTAGGGAAGCAGCCTGGTTAGATTTGTGCCTCTGAAAAACCCAGGTGGAACAGGGTGGGGGTGGACTGGTGCGGGAAAGGAGTTGCAGTAAGGAGCAATTGAGATAGCCTAAGTAAGAACTCGAAGGCCTGGACTCCAAGAATCTGTAGTGACAACATCAACATTTTAACTTAAACTTAACATTGGGTAGAGTAGCTCTTAGCCCTGCACTGCTCCAGCCTGGCCATCTCTATGTTTAGTTTCTAGACTTTTAAACATTTGCAAACATTTCTATAAGAAGTTTCTTTAAACTAAATGTGATGCATTCTTGCAAAGGCGCACTTGAATTAAAAGAATAATTTCTTTCTTATTAGTTTAAGCTAGCAGTAAGATGAGGGATTTAATTGTGACAGCTTTATGTGTACTGTGTTCTTAATTCTCCCTCATCTACTCCCCTCCTCTTGACTGCCCCCCCAACTTGGTGATTTCCTTCCTTCCTCCCAATGACACCCCAGCACGTGTATAGCATTACCCTTTGTCTTTGCTGTCCGCTCCTTTAAGACCTCATTTTCTCCCTGTTATGGTACCTGGAAGCTCTTGAGTGAATGAGCACACACACACACACACACACACACACACACACACACACACACACTAAAGCTTAGAAAGCTCTTATGGGAGGAAAGCCGAGGTGTTTGTTTTTCAGAGTCTCGTGCAGTTCGCTTAGTGTAAAGACTTCCAGTACCACCCACTTTCCTGCAAAAATCATGCCCAACATTTGTTTACGCTGAATAAAGTTCTGTTGCGTACATGTACATTTTCTTTACCCAGTCATCTGCTCACAAATACCTACTTCACTTCTTAGCTACATGACTAGTACAGCAATAAACACGAGTGCGTAAGTGGTTCTGTGATTTGACTTCAAGCCCCTCGGGTTAACAGCTGCGAATGGTAGAGCTGGGTCAGATGATAATTATGCTTTCAGCTGCTGAGGGAAGATCTGTCTGTGTCCATAGTGACCATATCAACTTTGTTTCTATCAGCAGCGTATAAAGTTTTCTTTTCCCCCATGTCCTCACCAATATGTATCGTCCTTTGTTTTCCTCACGTCAACCATTTTGGCCAAGATAAGAAAGATAGAGGCTCCAGCAAAAGGAAGATCAACGGCTAACGGCTGGTACTGCTCTTGAAAAAGACCCAGAGCTCAGTTCCCAGCACCACAGCTAACAACTACCTGGAATTCAATGCAAAGTGAGTCTTTGTGTTGTGATGTCTCCAGCCTCTGAGGACTCCTGCACCCACAGGCACATAACCACATAGGAACACAGAAACCTATACATAACTAAAAACAAAATAGATCTAAACTTTAAAAACAAAACCCGTAACATCAGAAAAGTTTTAGTTTTTAAGACTCTCAAAGTGGTTTTAATTTATCTTTGGCAGAGGGCTAAGGAGAGTGAATGCTTTTCAGATACTTATTGCTCATTTCCGTTCTGTTTGAGAACTGTCTCTTCACTTCCCCAGGCAGTCTGTGGACTGGAAGATTTGATTTTTGGTTTTACATTTTTGCCATTCTTTCCCCATCTAGATATCAGTCCCTCCCTGACACTGGATTGATCGAAAATGCCTTCCTTTTGCAGGCTGCCTCTTTGTGCTGGTGATTGCTCGTCCTCATTCAGGGGCAGCTTACCTTCATGTAATCCCACTTGCCCGTTCTTAGGGTCATTTCTTATGCTCTTGGAATCCTTTACTCCTGTGTCTTTGCCTGTGCTTACATCTTGACGTGTTTCCCTTTTGTCTTTTCCCCAGCAGTTTCCAAGATTCATGTCTTACGTTAACATCTTTGACCCACTCCGGACTTATTTTTGTGTGGGGCAAAAGACACAAACATAATCTCATTCTTCTGAATGTGAACATTTATTTCCACCAGCATCATTTATTGAAAAAGTTATCTTTTTTTTCTAATTTGATTTTTTTTTTTTTTTTGTCAAAAATTAGGTAGAAGTAGCTGGATGGACTTGTTTCTGGATCCTTTATTCTGTTCCATCGGTCTACATTTGTATTTGTGTGTTGCTATTTGTCACTATGGCTCTGCAGTGTAATTTCAGACGATATTGTAGCGTCCCGGCACTGTTCTTTGCAAGTGAATTCCTCCTTTCTCCCTGTCCGCTTTATTTTCCTCTTCTTAAACTATGTTTGACTGTGATGTGTAGTAATGCTTGAACACACCTTGAGGACAAAATTGATACAAAGAAGAGGAGAAGTCAGAAGAAACAGAAGAGCTATCATAATCTTGGGTTAAACCACTGTGCATGTGAAAGAAAGGATGTCTGTTTTTATGCCATCCTTAATGCTTTAGGGGGGAAAACGGAAGCAAAAACACTGCCTTCAAAATAACTGGGGATGCCTCCGCTGCAAAGGGGGCAGGCAGGTAGCAGTCCCTACAGTGAGTTTCCTCTAACAGCCACACTGCTGTTTGTTAAAAGAATCTACAAATAAATGATAACTGCCTAGGGGATAGTTAATTAAAAATTTAGCCATTTAGAAAAGAGTCCTATTTGGCTTAGAATGCACAAATCAGAGAGAAATTCTTTACTGTTCTTGTCTTCGTTGCATGTCTAGTTTTCCCCATGACATCTGTCTATACTGCAAATTGCTACAATCCCATCAAAGGCGACATCAGCCCTCTTTAATTGTTTACAAACCGGGAGTAGTATTACATTCTTTCTCAAGAGAGCCTATGAAAATTTACTTGCTTAATTGAAAGATAGTTTGTGTGCAAGAAGAAAATGGTTTATCTAGAGGCCCACAACCCCAGGAAGAAAAATGGTGTTTTCCTTTGTGTCAACTTCTCTGGGCTTCAGCACGGAATGTGAGCAAGTAAAGCAAAACTGACATTTCTGAAATACGCCTATACATTTCGTAGCCACAAGTTTAAAGCAGGAAAGACTGTCAGTGAACAATCTCTGTCTTACAGGTATTATACCTGTGGTACTCTTTCTGGTTGCAAAGCCGACAGTTTCCTCATAATTTCTTGTGGCGATTTGATATTACAAAGTGAAAAATGAAGAGAAAGTAGAGGACTTGGGAAAGTGTATCAGCAACCGAACAGCCACTGCTGGAGAAAACAAAAGAACAATGGCTTCTAATCAGAAGGGACAGAGCACTAACATTCACGACCCAGCAGGAGCTCTGGGGAACCTGACGCTTTTTTTTCCCCCCTCAGAACTGGACATCTGCCATTCCTTACTTATGATGGCCACACTTGTGACCTTCTGTATCTGGCTTGTCCATCTGTGTCTCCGAGAAGTGGCTTTCCTGTATTAGAATTCTGTGTTGATAGTGTTTTTTGTTTTGTTTTCCTTTCCCTCTTGAAAGTTAGCATTTCGTTGTCTTCTGGCCAGCACCATTTCTGATGAGAAGTCAATTATCATTCTTATCGCTGACCCCACGAATGCTTTAATTGTTAATCTTTTGCTCCACTCTGTCCCGATTGGGTATGTCAACCACTGCTAAAGTTTACTAATGCTGTCACCTAAAACTCAAGTGACTGTTAGTGGTATCCATCATGTTTTAAATTTGTATTTTAGGGCCCTGAAACCTTTCTTCTGTCCTCTGAAATACTTGTCTTTTCCCATTATATCAAAATTCTCCTTACTTTCTTTAAAATGTTTATTATAACTGTTCCAAAACCAATTCCAATAACTGGACCTAACTATGAGTCTGTTTCTATTAAGTATTCTTATGCTTTTTATTATTGTTCTGTTGAGGACAAATACTTATATCAGAATTTCTTCTCAGGAAATAAAACTATCCCCACTGTCTTCTTACCCAACAGAAAGCTCATTTTAATGAAATGTGGCTTAGTAGTCTTCAACTAGTTTTTTCTTTCTTTCTT
>NW_026596149.1:15809367-15839220 GCF_907164565.1 Psammomys obesus
CTTTCTTTCTTTCTGTTTTTTGAAACAGGGTTTCTCTGTGTAATAGCCCTGACTATACTAGACTCACTTTGTAGACCAGCAGAGACCCACGTGCTTCTGCCTCCCAAATCCTGGGATCAAAGGCATGTGCCACCACGCCCCGTTCAACTATTTCTTAATCTTTGTTTGCTACTTGTGAAAATACTGTTATTTGCTTGATATTTTGATGTTTTCAAGATCAATAAAAATCTTTTGTACTGTTTTGAAGTAGATGACTTTGAGCCAATAATTTAAAATTTAAAAATTCAAAATATCACTAGGAGAAAATATAGGAGAATTTGTCATATAATCTTGGATCAAAGAAACTCTATTTGGTGCAAGACTCAGCCTCAGATCTTCATAAACTGTAGGGAAATATTTCAATCTCTGTTGTTTTCAACAAAATCTCAATTGTTCAATTTTACCGATAGAGACTTAGGAGCCAGATGCTGGGGTGAAAGCCTGCTAGCTCAGAGAGAAAGAGAAAGCACCCAGCTGACCTTCCTCCTCAGCTAATGTCCCCTCCTCCCCGAAAAAAAGAACGATCCTTCCTCACGAAATCTAAACAAACAAACAAACAAACAAACAAACAAAAAACACCTCAAACTGAATGTCCCTCTCTTCTACTTCCTGTGGGTCTATCTGTCCTCTTGACTTCCTCTTATTCTCTACGTGTTCTTTTTTTTAAATGTTCACTCCCTGTCAGCTGGTTGCTTGTAGTATCAAAGTAGACAGTGATAGAAGAAAGGTCCCAGTGTTGACCTCTAATCTCCATAAGTACCATCTTGACTTATGGTTGATTTTATTTAATTCAAGCTGAAAGATCTTGGATTAAAGCTCTTGGACAGTGGCTAAGGTTGAGCCACACAAGTAGAAAGAGGTTTTTCCAGTAAACAACACAATCTTTCTCTGTCGATTTTCTATACATATCTTAAACTAATAATGTGAAATATACCCAGTAACAAAGGAAAACACTTGTAATAAGTAAGATTGGGAGATTTTTATACGCAGTTGGAATTTTTTTATATATTGTAAAGAAAGAAAAAATTTGGGACAGTTAAAAAAAAAACACTATAAAAAGAGTATCGACACTGCAGCAGGCCCAATTTCACTGGTAAGTAAGAACTTTAAATGAAACGAGGACATGGCTTCTACTTATCTCCTTGACAATGTTCAGTTCTAAAGAGGTTATGGGACATTGCCCCTCACATATGTCATAGGTCATGTATAAACTGGCACAGTGCTCTTAGATGGGCTTGTTTTGTGGTACCTTAGGGTACTGTTTGCTGATGTCAATCAAAACTGTGCAGTTAATATATGCTTTGATCAAGCAGGTTTAGCTTTGTAAACTTGTACCATGAGTGCACTGAAAATGTATTTAAAGATTTATACATAATGATTGTTCGCCAGAGCAAAAGCTGAAAATAATCCCAATAGACGTGATGCAGGGTAGATTGGGAGTATGTAATGTCTTCTCCCAGTGGCACATTCCACAGAAAGAAATGGAGAACTATACATGCAGACATAGAAAGACCAGGGCTCTGAGATGCCTCAGTGGAGACAGCATTTGGTGCATAAATAGAAGGACCAGAGTTTGATCCTCAGAACCTATCTAAAAGCCAGGCATGACCCCATAAGTTTGTAATCCCAGCACTAAGGAATGGAGACAGGTAAATGCTAGAGGTGCATTGGCTAGCCAGGTCTAGGCAAAATGGCAGGCTCCAGGTTTAGTAACAGATGTTGAAATAAATAAATAAATAAATAAATAAATAAATAAATAAATAAATAAATAAATAAATAAATAGATGTATGGGGCCGGCAAGATGGCTCAGCCTCATCAGGCAAAAGTTTTTGCTGCACAAACCTGTCACCCAAGTTCAACCATGGGAACTCACAATAGAAGGAGAGAACCAACTCCCGAGGGCTGACCTTTGACCTTCACATACATGCCATGGCACATGCACAGTCACACTCCAGCACACACATATACACACATCCACATACAATAATAGCATTTTTATTTAATTAAGGTAGACAGCGATGGGAGAAAGGTCCCCAATGCTGACCTCTGACCTCCATAAGTACTAGAAAATGTCCATTCACACACGTAGACACATGTAAGAGAAACATTACCAAGCAATATTGCCAGTTATGGAGGCCACAGAGGAACATAACTTTTACATGTCCATTTGTACAAAAACATGGTGAGTTTATAGGGCTAATATTAGTCAAAGGCATGCAAGAAAATGCTGGTGGATGGCACTAGGAGCCTGTCCTGGGAAAGACATTGATTTTGTTTATTTGCTTCCATTTTAAATTATATCATTATTTGATTTTTAAATCAAGAACCAAGTTACTTTTCTAAGCACTGAAATTAGAACCGTTAGTGGAGCCTTGTGGGAGCAATGCAGGAGTCCCCGAACAGACGGAGATATGAACATACTGGCCGCTCGTATGAGATGCACTACTTGGAAGAATCTTCTGATAAACTCTTGAATGTTAGTCGGCTTAGCAAGCCCCTAGCACCACCAGACAATAACTGCTTTTGCTTTTAGACTTCTACTTTGGGGTGAGCTGAGCAGATGTTCCAGAGAAAAAAGGTGGTGTTCTGTTCTGCATGGACTGTGACATTTTGGAAATCAAGATACTTTGTTCAGGGAACTGATAGCATTGTCTTGGCCTGGCCACCGCTTAGCATGGAGACTTCTTTTTCTTTTTTTCTTTCTTTTTTTTCTTTCTAGACCTCCTTTGTAAAGTACTGACTGATGACTATTTATCTTTCTAAGATTATGCACGTAGAAAGAAGAAAAGAAAAGAAAACAGATTGAGCACAACTTTCCACATTTTGAAAAATTTAACATCTGTTTCTGAATAATAATCTCAACGATGGATGACTTGCCAAGAGAGGCCCTGCCCAGTAGCGGCCATGGCTTTGGCTTCTCTAAGCTTGGATTTTGATCATCTGGGAAATTCTTCACTTTCTGAACTTTAACTTCTCGTATTACCAGTGTTATGCAAGCTCAGAAACATGGAGAGATAGACGTCTCAGCTGGCAAGATGCTTGCAGCATAAGCGTGAGGGCCCAAGTTCAAGCCCTGGAACCCACATTAAAAGCCAGGCATGGTGGTTCCTGCTTGGAATCCAAGCACTGAGAAGGTAGAGACGGGTGAGTCCTTGGGACATACTGGCCAGCCATCCCAGCCTAAAGCATGAGCCTCCAGGCTAATGTGAAAGCTCTGTCTCAGAAAACAAAATGGAACAGGACCAAGGGAGACACATGAGGCTTATATGTAGCCACTCACATATACGTCTACATCTACACAAACATGTACACACACGCATGCGCACACAGAGAAAGAGAGAGGGGGGAGGGAGAGGGAGAAAGAGAGCATTCAATATGTTTTTGGCTTGGCATACTATCTCTGGAAAGATGGTAGGCATGGACTCATTTTAAGCCAAATTTCATCTTATTCATTTAGCTAGAGAGAGTGATAGCCAGGCAGTGATGCCAAGAATATCCTACTTTAAACTGAACTTTATGAAGAAGAAGCTATACTATGGCCTGACTGTTTTTATTAAAAATCTCCAACAACATTCCCACGAAGTGTGGGGAGACCGTGCCCTTGTCAGAAAAGCCACTGTGTTTTAATGCCTCTGGTGCTCCTGTGCTTCCCTGCTGGGCATAGCCAACTCGTTTCGATGTACATCGATTATTTGTGTCCCAGAGCCCTGGGCTGGGAACAGCATTCAGGATAGTTAGTGACTCATCCAGGAGTTAGTTCAGCTTGATACGTGGACAGAGAAAGACCAATTAGTACCAGGTGAGACAGGGCTGCCCTGGCAGAGAGCCAACGGGACTCTAATTAGGTCAAGACAAATGGAGGAAGAGAAAGTGAAGGTGCTCTGAATTGTCTCCTTAGAAACACCTATGTGAAGGGAAGCTGCCTCAGACCCCACTAGTCTGTCCCCAGTCCTGTCCTGCAGAAACATGGGGAGAGACAGAACCAGTTATCCAAGGCAGCTCCCTCTGCTGGAGATGATTAACTGTCACAATTTGGCAGGGTGATATATTTAGGATGAGGCTCCCTGGGGAGGGGGTTCTTGTTCTGTTTGCTTGACTGGGTTGTGTGTGTATCTGGCAACACAAGAAGAAAGCCACTCTTTCACTCTTCAGCATTGTTTCTATGAGTCCTCCTTCCCTCTGTGCTGGGTCAATGGCTTTCAATTATGCCTGAAATACAGCTTCATAATCAAGAATTATGTTGCTTAAAGTAAAATGGGGGGGGTAACTTTTGACAAGCTGACCTTACTGTATTTCTTTATCCCCCTCTTTTCTTGGACCTTTTATGATATAATCTCATGACAGTTCAACAGTGAATGGTTCTAGTCTACTAGTACCTAAATAAGCATGTAATAGAAATCTTTAGTTATGGTGCAATACATATAATTTTGGAGTGGACTGGAGAGATGGCTCAGTGGTTAAGAGCACTGGTTGTTCTTTCAGAGGTCCTGAGTTCAATTCCCAACAACCACATGGTGGCTCAATACTGGAGCCTGATGGCATATTTTGATGTGCAGATGTATATGAAGACAGAGCACTCATATACATAAAATACCTAAATAAATAAATTCAAAAAAAATTGAAGCCTAGCACTTTAGAATCTTAATTGTGGGTTCTTCCACTCTCTGCCCATTACTTTAAGAAGTGATGTGGAAAGACAAGGAAACCAGGATGCTGTCATGATGTGTTTCCATAGGCCAGTCACATGCCCTGAAGTGTTTCTGTTGGAAAATTTAACACGTAGGTAACAACAAAATAAGAATTTAGAGCTGGTAAGAGTGCTATCAAGCCTGAGAACCTGAGTTCAATCCCTGGGACCCACATGGTTGGAAGGAAGGAGTAGACTCTTGCCAATTGTCCTTTGAACTCCACACCATGCCTTGGCACACACTTGCTTTTTCCCTTGCATGAGTGTATGTGTGTGTGTGCGCACACACACTCACAAACTGAATAAAATGTACTTTTTTTTAAAAGTACAAAAATACGAAATTTAGGGGAATAAAAAGATTTAAAATAAATTACCAGTATAAGCATTTGTTTTGTCTTTTCTTGGTTTTTTTGAGACAGTGTTTCTTTGTGTAGCTGCAGCTGTTCTGGAACTCACTCTCTAGACCAGGCTGGCTTCAAACTCACAAACATCACCCTGCCTCTTTTTCCCAAGGGCTGGGATCAAAGGCATGTGCCACCACTCCCAGCATATACATTTAAAGTAAGCATAGAATTTAAACTAATCAACTTTCTAGTCCAGGTAAAAGAATGGTTTGATTATTTCTAAATTATTCTTCTGCTTCTGCCATGTCCACTGCTCTTTGTAGTGAAGTAAATAAATATTTTCTTTCTATTAAAAATTTTTTTTTTTTGTTTTGAATTGGTTTGGATTTTTTGAGACAGAGTTTCTCTGTGTAGCTGTGGCTGTCCTAGATAGAATTCACTGTGTAGAGTGAATTGGCCTAAAATTTATAAAGATCCAACTGCCTCTGCCTCCCAAAGTGCTGAGATTAAAGCCGCGCATGACCACCACCAGGCAAAAGACAGGACAAAACAAAACAGACAAAAGAGCATTGTTTTAAAGCAGGACTACTCTTTCCTATGGAAAGGTCCTGAAACTGAAGGTTCTGGTTCCTGCCCCTGCTCTGTGACACTGTGGAGTAAGCGCTTGGAGGCTTGAGTTCACAGATGCTGGGTTTGCAAGCAGTTTGTCCAGCCCCTGGGTCCGTCTTAGCCTTGCATGCATCTCACTTAGAAGCCATCTGACTTGTCTGTTGAAGGGAGTATTTGTCTTCTGAATTTTCCCTCAGGCTGTGGAGGAAAATTAAATAATCGACAAGGAAGCAGTGAAACAAGCACGGCGCTTGTGTCAGAGAGTCCTGGTTTCATCAGAATGGTCTGTTTCTCCATGTCTCCACTTAAGCTTCAGTGTTGAAGCATAAGGGCTGGGCAGAGGGCTTCGCTGTGAAAGTGCAAACATAATGACCTGAGTTGTATTCCCAGTAACCAAGTAAAATACATAGAGTTGGTGGTGCCCAAGTGTAATTCTAGCATTGGGGGGATGGAGATAGGTGGACCTTGGGGCTCATTGGCTAGCCAGCCTAACCATCTTCCAGCCGCCTGGTTGCAGTACAAGACCCAGTCTCAAAAATGCAAAGGTAAATGGCTTCCGAGGAACAACATTCCAGATTGACCACTGGCATCTGTGTGCACCCATATAAACACACACACGAGGGTGGGACACAGGGAGGCCCTTCGTATTCCCTCCTCTTCCAGATCATGAACCCTGGCTCATCTCCACACTGGCACTTGTGACGACTGTGGCCATATCTACTTGTTGAACTTGAGTCTCAGGCTGCCCTCTCTGTATGCGCTAAGCTGTTACCTGTCTTTTCTCTCACCTCTCCTCTTCTACCTCACAAATCCCAGGGCTGCAAACCTACTGAGAATGTCAAGGAAAGTGTAGTGACAAGAGCGTTGGATGGGAAGATGACACCCTGGCTTCAGAACTCAGGCTAGTTCTGGTTTGCCTGGTTTGGAGAGGCTGAATTAATGGAGCTTGAGTCACTGCCAGGCCTGCAGATTCGGGTGACACAATAAACCTTTGCAAAAATCAAATCCCTGTTCACTGAACATGAGGTTCTGAACCAGAGGACAGGGCTGTCTCCAGTGAGGTGGCTCTGAGCACACCTACCACACCGCAGAATCAGAGTAGAAATTGGTGTTAACTAACTGGCATTTGACCCTTAACCAGCCAAAGACCAAATCAACTAGTCAAGTTCATGTGCCGCAATTTACATTTTGACTGTAATCTTTCTCCATGGATCTGCTGGCAGGATTATTGCCTAGACACAGGAGACTGAGGGGTTGTACTCAGGTGAGGTTATATTTCATTCCCACTTTATGACATATATTAATATTTTACATGCCTCAGGATTCAGTCTGAAGGTAGGTCTTTTGTTTTGTTTTGTTTTTAATTTTGTAGACTCTGGGTCAAAAAATATTAAATACAGATAGCTAAGTCAGTGGGGATTTTTGTTGTTTTGAATTTTGCTTTGAAGTGAAAACACGTTTGTGTGTGTGCAGGGTGTATACATGTTTCAGTATTCCCACACCTGTAGGCGTGCACATGCAGAGGCCGAAGGCTGGCATCAGGTCTTTCATGACCTCCCTCCACCTTATGTTTTGAGTTAGGATCTCTCATTGAATCTGGAGCTCAGTGCAGGCTGGCTGTCCACAGGAGCCCCAGGGAGATGACTGTCTCTGCTTCTGCAGTGCTGGCATTGTAGGGGCGTGCCATCCTACTAACCTTCTTATGTGCAGCCTGGGAAGCTGCACTCACCTCCTTATGCTTAAGTGACAACCACTTAACCAATTGAGCCGTGTACCCATCCCCAGCTTTCACTTTTAAGCTACTAATTTAAACTATACCCTTATCTTCTCATTCCCCAAAAGATGCAGACCTTGGCCAGGCCACTCTGTGTCAGTCTCATTTTTTGCCCAGGTGTTCCAAGATGCACGGGCAAGCTGGATATGGCACAAGTGATTTCAAAAAAGAAGCAAATGTGGGAATTGCAAGGGAATCTCCCCCTCCCTCCCCCATTTTGTTTGTTTGCTTGTTTTTATTTGTTTTGTTTTCTTCCCTGCCAGTCCCTTCACTTTCTGGGGGTGCCCTTAAAGGCAGAGGCAGTAAAACCTGATGGATTGCTTCTTAAGCAGGGCCATGTTTAAAAGTGGGTCTCTTTGTTGTTTTTCCGCTGTGCACTAGGGTATCTGGCCCCCAAGTTTTGGGAATTTTCCTGTCTCCATCTCCCATCTCCTTGTAGGAGCACCTGTTTGTAGAGACTTAGGTTACTGCACTTTGCTTTTACATGGGCTCTGGGGATTCGATCTCAGGTCCTCACACTTCATCTACGGGGGGCCCCTCCTATCTCTATTCCTTGTCTTTACTGTTATCGCTGTTTTTGCCCTTTCTAGTTAGGTGACTGCCAAGCATTGCTATCTGAAAGGCAGTAGTTAGGACTCCAGAATTCACTGGATTCAGCTGTCAGTCCAGGCTGCACTACGTAGCCACAGGCAAATCAGGAGGCTTTTCTGAGTCTTGGAATTTGGGTTGCTAACATGAAAATGAGAGATAAACAGAGTTAGAGTCACTGGGCTGTTAAGAATGTCTGGTGTATATTAACTTCTCACAACACGTGCTGCTTCAGTGACCAGGCTCTTCATCGGGGCTGCAAGTGTAAGATTTGAATAACAGATCTGTCCACCTGCAAGATTCTTGGAGCCTAAAACACAGGCATGATCCGAACATCTTCTTTTTCAGCTCTCCTGTATGCCCAGCAGAGAGAGAGAAAGGTCTCCATTCAGGCAAATTGACAAAGAAAATCTTACTTCCTTGGCTATTATTGCAGCCTTTGCCAGTATTTCAAGCTGAGAGAGAGAGAGAGAGGTGGGACAGGGGGAACATTCAGCACACCTGCCAAGGTCTATAAAAACTGTACGGTAGCGGTAAAAATTTTTCAAGCAAGAAATTTCCCCATAACGCAAATAATTTGTAAGGGCTTTTTTTTTTTTTTTTTTTTTTTTTTTTTTTTAAGGAGAAAATAAGTTCTTAACTTGAACCAGTCACCATGTTAAATGTCTGCCTTCCTCACTCACTTTTATTACTAGGCTAAATACAACCATTTTGATGAAGGCCCTTTACTGCATATAATAAAATGGGTTCATTACTCATATTCCTCTTATTATCCTTCAATTTCTCTAGCTCTCGGTGCTGCTGAAAGTGGACATTAGGCCCCTGTAGCCAGAATATTGCAGAGTGTGACTGGTGCTAATACTCAACACTCTAAAGCCCAAAAACCTGGAAACACTTTTCCTGATCCCTCAGTCTGTGCGGAGTCTCTGAACATGTACTCCACATTTTCTCCTGTAAAATAGGGAAATCCCCTCTTCTCTTCCATATAGCATCTCCCTTCTACTCTGCAATTGTCACAGGGCCTATTCAGCTATCTTAAACAATTTTCCCTACTTACATGCACGCACAGAATGGGGGAAGGAGGTGCCGTTCATGGAACTGAGTATGATACTGCTAGAGACAACTGGACATTCGCTAAATACTTCATTCCGAGATTGACTTCAGATGCTGTGTGCAGGTGCTATTGGTTTTGGATGACTGCCAATAGTTATGTTATAATCTAATCCAAAGGGCTGACAGCTCCAAAGCACGTGTGTGTTTATTGCACGGATTATGGCCTCCTGATAAATTACTTCTACTTCCTCCAGGTGGATTGCGGCAGCCTCATTATAACATTATATCTTGATCCCCTGATGTGGCACATGAAAGTTAGAATCCTTGGGCTCGAGAAAAGTTGCCTTTGGGAATTTAAATTAATGTCACTTCATTCATTAATAAAAAAAAAATTAAATTTTATTTACAAGAAGCACGGGGCTTTCTGGAACAGTGATTTATAAATCGCCTGGTTGCTATGGGTTGGTCATGGTCATCTTCCAACAAGTGGACTGCCCCATCTACCACTCCCCATCCCTGAGTGACTCATGGGAGTTGTCTGTGGTTCCTCTTCCCTGTCGGATAAATGAGTACATTTTTAGCTAGTTTTCCAAGCTGTTGAATCTCCATTAAACACCCACCAAAGGACTGTACTAGACACTCATAAACATCAGATTTTATGGCTATACTCGCTGTCATTTGGCGTGCACTTTTCTATTTTTATTCTTTTTTGATGCTGGAATCGACTCCTGGGTTCCTTGCACGAGCTCTGTGCATGCTCTACCATGCTCCCAGCCTCAATGATGGGTGCTTTGACACACTATCTATATCAATGTTCCCAACACAATGAAGTCAGTCTTGGTGTTATTGTCCTGAGCATAGTTGGGGAAATCAGTGGGAGGAATAATTAACAAGGTCCATATACCCACGTCAGGTCTTCCCAGGATATCATGCTTCATTTAAGAGCGCAAGTTCTGAGAGAGGCATGAGAAGAGCTTGGAAGGCATTGTCTTGTTGTGATGAACAATCACCTGACGAAAGCGAGGTCAGGAGGCATGGCTTTATTTCAGGCTGTGGTTTAACAGCACAGTCTATTACAGTGGAGAGGTTGAGGCAGCAAGAGCTTAGAGCTGCTGGCCACACTACACCTGCAGTGAGGAAGCAGAGAGAGAGAGAGGCTGTGCTCAGCACACGTTCTCCTTTTATTCCATCCATGGCCTTAGCCACAGAACGGTATCACCCACATGTGGGTCCGTTTTCCTACCTCAGTTAATCCAGTCTAGAAACCCCCTCATAAACACGCTTGTCTCCTAGGTGATTCTAGATCCTGTCAAGTCGGCAGTGACAAATTAACCATCACAACACGTATGTTGTTCGGACCTCTTGTGCCTGTTATGCCACCAAAGACATCTCTTTTCACCAACCTCGTCCATGAAGGAGAGTGATGTCCCATTGAGTCTTTTTGTCACCTGGGGTCATGGAAGAAGCCCATCCACAAGAGGATTATTTCTTAGTGGCTAAGTGAATAAGAAACTTCATGTTTGGTTTTAAGAGAAATACTGTCCCATCCTGGGTGATTTATTAATACTAGAGGTAAACAAGAGGTGGATAACAACAAAAGACCTTTCCTAGGCATTGATGTAAATAATTGCATGTAATTGGGGGGAAAAACGGAGAAAGAAATATCACCAGGGTCGACCACAGTCACCCAACCGAATTTGGCTTTTTCCTGATAAAAGCTGTGCTTCAGAAAATGTGGTGAGGATTTAAAATGATTGAAACGCCACTTCCTCAGAACGTTGGCTTCTTGGGTCAGAAAGTTAACCTAGCTCTGATTTTTATCCCCAGACAAATCACCACGGAAGAGATTGCTTTTAAAAAATGAGCACAGATGAGCATCAAGTGGCTCTGCATAGGTCATCTGGAAGTCTTAGGATCTCAAGTATCTTATAGACATAAAACTAATTTAATGACCCATCATTTGAAAGCAATTCATTTGGGTTCAGTGGATTTTTAGCAGCCATGAGAGTAATTACTATGGAAAGCAGAAAAAGGAAAGAAGAAGCAGAGGGAGGAATTGCTGGGAGAGTTGGTCACATGCTCTAGGTAAGATTCCCCCCCCCCCCATATCTCCTATCATTCTCATTCTCTGTCCACCTAATCTGCAAGTCCTTCTAAGCTACCATGGACCCCAGCAATAGCACATCCTGGTCTGTCCTTGTTTCTTTAGCTCCACCAATTGAATGTGCCATTCACACAGGTTTGATAAACTTAATTGCCTTGTCGGCCCAGCCACTATGATCTGCACTTCCATTGTTTCAAGTTCCACCCTTGATTTTCACTTGTTTGTGTGACTGTGCCCTGTGCTCCAGCCAGTCTTCTAACTGCAATCTTCAGGTTCCACTCTGACCTGCTTGTTCTTATCTTAACCAGGACTCGGCAGCAACTCCACAGCCCAATGAGGATAAGATATTCCAGAGGAGTTAAGAGTTGCTTAAGACCACATAGCTAGTTGGGGGCCAGAGTTTTCTAACACCTAGTTTATATATTTGTTTTAATTTTTATTCAAGTATGTACTCAACAGTCTCCTCCCAACTGCATTCCTTTTCTCTCTCCTGTTAATCCCTCTTTCCCTCTAGATACTTTCACTTCAATGTTCATGCTATACACTTACACTGTTTTTAGATATATATAGAAAATCTAGGGATCATAAGAGAGAGAAGACACGATATTTCTTTTTCTGAGAGCACCTTGCTTTGCCTAATATGAATCAGTTTTCCTGCAAATGACATAACTTCGTTCTTCCTTGTGTGGAGATGGAATATGATTCTTGAGCTCTTGGATTCTGTTCATTAGCAACTTGGTTCACACCTGTGTGCACAAGTCATTCTGAATCACAGATTCATAGTCTTTGAACTAGACTCCATACAACACAGAAGCACACGCTGGTTAAATCCCTGTCCAAGGCGCCTACCTCATCAACTCTTTCTGAGTATTGCGTCTTGATGGTGCCAACATCTTAGCTCATGGGGATGGGGTACAATCATACTGGTGCTGCTAGGACTTGCAGTTAGAGGAGAAAACACTTGTATAACATAATGAACCAAAACATAAAAATGATGAAGACCTGAGAAAGAGAATCTGACTTCCAAAGACCTTCAACTCTGAAATGAACCAGTGACTATAAATTCCTCTTCCCATGTGCCCAACCTTCACATCTGTAGTCCTACTTCCAAGTTGATAAATGCCATCCTCTTAATTGAGGTAATTTTTTTGACACTTCTATTCAACAAGTTCGTCTTCCCAAGGAAGTGGAAGGGATCAGAATGGTACTAGCTTAGCCAATGAATGTTAGATGACAGTCTGAGGAGAGCCTTGAGAAACTGGGAAGTGTGTGTGTGTGTGTGTGTGTGTGTGTGTGTGTTTTCTTATGCTGGCTAGTATCCTTTCACTGCTGGGTATCTTGCCATTTCCTATTGCTTCTTTGATGTTAGCATTTTCACATAAATAGCCTAAGGAGGAGGATATATTGCCATGTACGCTGCAGCCTCCATTCATGGGCTCAGAGACATCACGAGCGCTACTGTCAGGAAGATGAGTATTCATGTAGCAAAGTACGAGTCTAACATGTTTTGGCTTTCTTCTTCTTTCAAAATCCAGCAGAGGAGAGATAAATTATTACTAGTCCCCAGGTGTAGATACATGCTAAGAAATTCCTAGAGCCATGCCACAGCATCTTACAGACAGAAGTACAGCCTTCCATGCTGTAGCTAGCCCACTAGCTCACTCAGCAAGGGGACCTTGGAGACAGATCAGTTTCTCTTTTCGATGCCCTAACCAAAGGGGCTCATGGAAAAAGAGATGAATAGTCCCCCACCCCCTTGCCAGCATTGCCAAGATGTGGGAACAAAACAGAATGGATACGAAGTAAAAAGAAAACTAAAAGCAGTCAGATTCCAAACCTGCCGGTTTTAGAATTCTCAATTTTCTGAACCAAAATATTTCCAGAATTGCTTGCTTCATTTGTGAGCAAAAAGAGTTATTTATAAAACACGTAGGACCTGTTTCTACTACAGCAAGGCTAAGCTTGCAACACTCCATTTGGCCCTGGTGTTTTCATGCCGGCTGCTGGATGCTTTCAACGGGGAACACATTTGTCCTCTCCCCAAACACACATCTCTGCCTCCTTGCTGCGCCCACCCCCACCACTGGTGCTCCCCTCTCTGAGCGCCCTGCTCTCTCTTTGTTTATGCTAATGTAATAACCTGTCCCCAGGGAGTGCCACTAAACATACCCTTAAATAGTCAACAACATAATCAATTATTTTCACTGGCAGGGAACAGCTTGTTTACTTAATCTCTCTTTTAAAAACAGTCATTTCGAGAAAGGCATTTAATACCTTACTTATTTTGACAGCATCAGGAAACTCCATTGTTAATCAGAAGCACGTTAAATCAAACGGACATGCATAAAAGCAACAGCCGAGGTCTGTCAGCCTGGTGGACTTGCACAGCAGAAACCTATAAAAACATTTTACAAGAGGGGCAAGCCATTTACGGTATGGAAAACTCACACTGAATGACAAAGCTTAGCCCAGATGAGTCCAAAGGCAGAAGCACACATTAAATACCCACATTCGTTTTAATACACTCTTTTTGTAGGAAGAAATTACAGAATGAATGAATTTATAGAAACAATAAAATGCTGAGTTCTGAGTCATGAAGCATATTTGGTTGATTTATTTTGACAGGTGCCATTTAGTTTTAATGATTGAAATAACACATTGTAGGGGATCCTAGAAGAGCCTGCCCTGTGTGATTTATGTGTGTAGTAATAAAATCTTGGCCGCATGAATTTTACTGTGTCTTAGTTGTTAAGTCATCATTAAGAAGTTGTTTTTTTGGGTGCGTATATCAAGGAAATGGTACAAAGCCAGTCTCCTCTACCCAATGATTAGAGGTTTTACAAACTACATTTATTCATTTTGTGTGTGTGTGAGTGTGCATGTGTTGTGATACCTGTGTGGCAGTCAGAGAAGAACTTATCAGTCCTTTCTCTCTGACATGTCTAACAAGCTTGGCAGCAGCTCGCCCTTTCTGGCTGAGCCATCTCACCGGTCTTGGTTTGATGTGTTGTTTTGTTTTGTTTTATCACATTACTTACGTCGGTTATCTCGGTTTCTTTCTGAATAGGTAATATTGAGAATTGTATGTGCTGTGCAATTATCTAAGCTCCGGTGTCACCTTTTGACATGACTGTTTGAGGCCCAAAATCCATCTTACATCACTTGTTTCCCCAAACTGAGAAATAAAGAGAATTAACATCTGGGAGGAACTTTAAGATTCTTTAAGAAAGAACTCTTCCTGAGAGAAAATTATATACCCTGTGAGAGCAAAGAGCAGACTGAAGATTTTAAATGCCATAGAAGGTATTGAAGACTTAAGAAACAAAAACAAAACAAACAAACAAACAAAAAACAATAGCAAAGGGATATGATTATCTCCAGAAAGAAACACATCATTAGATAGACTATAATACAGTGATTTTAAAAAGTAGTAAAAGGATGATGAGTGAAACTTTGAGGCACTAGGGGCTGCCTAATTGGCTTTTATCATTCCCTTGAGAAAGCTTTAATTTAGAGATTGCCTCGATGGTGTTCTTTCGTGGGCATGTCTGTGGCAGATTGTCTTGAGTGATGGAGTGTCTAGTCTACTATGGGCAGCACCATCCCTACACAGGGGTTCTTGGGTTGTGTGAGAGGGACAGGTGAACATGAGCTTTGAGCAAGTCAGAGAGCAAGCCAGCGAGCAGCATTCCTCCACAGCGTCTGCTTGGAGCTCCTGCCTGAGTTTCTGCCCTGACTTCCCTCAGTGATGGACTGTGACCTGGAAGTGTAACCAAATGAACCCTCTCCTCCCCCAAGTTGTTTTTGTTCATAGTCTTTAGCACAGCAACAGGAAGCAAGCTAGGGCAGGGCTAGAGTCCCATATTGGAAAACTCCAAATCAAATATGATCCTGAAAAGCCAAGTAAGAGTAGCTCCAGTAAGTTGACACCTAAACCGAAAAAATCCTGGCCATCACTAAAACTCTTGGGGAAACTCCTACTGTCTCCTTGCTTCTGATGCTGCTTCTACATGCCATTACTGATGCTTAATTCTCGATTCAGAGCACCCTGTTCTAACCTCCCTTATAGCTGTGTTGAGTAACGTCTATGAATTCCTTTCTCCATCAACTCCCCATCATTGGTTAACAGAGAAGAACTCTACCTGCTTCATCTACAGAAAACCTTCCCTTTGCATGGACCTTATGTTTCTTCACAGTTGTGTTTGGTTAAGTGTTGCTCACAAAATGACTTGGCATTTTTAGAAACCCACATTTTTACCACCCACTTAGTGAAGAAAGCATCTAACTTCCTGAATGTATTGCGCAATGTTGTATTTCATGCTACATAAGAACAAATAACTGAAGGAGAACTGAGTTGGTCTGTTGTTCATCTCTGTGATAAAATGTCTGACAGAAAAGGCTTGGACAATTTCAGGGCTCTGTTGAGGTCCATTAAGAAAAATCTATTTCCTTGTGGTCAAAAGAATAGATGGGGGTACAATGTTCTGATCTGTCCTCTGGAACATTTCACCTGATTGTCTTTTCTTTATTGGTTACTTTACCTGACCATCCCCCAGGAAAGCTGTTTCACCTAAAGCCATGATAAAGAGACGGAAGGAATAAGTATCCCCTTAATTATATAATGTTTTTTTCTTTTTAAGAAATCCCTCCCTTGGTGCAGCAGATTATGAAGCTATTGCTGTGCAGTTAAATACGCATGCTTTTCTGAGTCCTGACATAATTTTCTTTCTCTCCTTCCCCAATGGCTTTTTTTTTTCTTTCTAAAGCTACCCTCCATTGATGAACACACTAGCCTAATTCACTGTCATGGCGTTCTCTCTTCATCTTCCTCCTCCTCCTCCAGGCAGCGTTTTTTTGGTTGTTGTTTTGTTTTTTAGATTTATTTATATATACAGTGTTCTGCCTTCATGTATGCCTGCAGGCAGAAGAGGGCACCAGATCTCATTATAGATGGTTTCAAGCCACCACGTGGTTGCTGGGATTTGAACTCAGGTTCTCTGGAAGAACAGCCAGTGCTCTGTTCTTCTGCGCCATCTCTCCAGGCCCCAGGCAGCTTTTTTTTTGATTTACAGCTTTCATGCCTTATTGTTTTTTTTTCTCGCCAACTCTTGTAAAAATGTTCTTGAATGCCTCTCTCTGAATCTGTTTTAAACATTTGTTTTGTTTACCTTTTTATGTATATGAGTGTTTTGCCTGAATGTATGTTTGTGTGCCACGTGTGTCATGTGTGGTGTTTGCAGAGGCCAAAGGTAGGTGTCACATTCCGGATCTGGGAACTGAACCAGGTCTTCAGGGCCTTGGCAGGAGCAACAAGTGCTCTTAACTGCTGAACTAACTCCCCAGCTCCCTGGGTTTGTTTTAAAATCATTTCATTAGAAATTTAAAAGTCAATTCGGCAAGTAAACACTGACAGAGTAATTGGTGAGAGAATGTGAGAAGAAAAGCTCAAAAGATACCAGGTAAATCTCTTTCGCAGAAGAAATATATCAAGAAATAGACTCATAAATATTGTTATACTTCATGGGAAAATTAAACAAGACTCTCAAATAAAATCTGCATAAAGATTCAGGCTACTGGAACTAGATATTATCCACACTTGTTTTCTTCA
This sequence comes from Psammomys obesus, assembly GCF_907164565.1. NCBI lineage: Eukaryota > Metazoa > Chordata > Mammalia > Rodentia > Muridae > Psammomys > Psammomys obesus. The sequence continues at coordinate 15,826,175 of NW_026596149.1, forward strand.
AATTCTTCTTTAATTTAAATGAATAAATGACCAATATTTAGGCTGACTATTGTATATTTTAATTGTCTTTTGCTATTCAAGAAGCTATTTCCATTTTTAATCTGTTTCTAAATACTAATTAATCGTTGGCCCCCGAGGTCAGAGAAGTTTTTAAAATCTGTAATTCGCTGATTTCTCACACAGATCCAAACATAAATGAAGCCTCTTTTTTTCCCCAAAAGGAAAAATAAAAATTCTAATAGATACTCAGCTGATTTGAAACTGTTTGAAAAAAAAATCAATTGCTAAATTAAAATGATGGATAATCACAGTGTAGAGCTAAGATGTTACATTAACATTCATATTTTTAGAAGAGGATTGCATCTTAAATATGGCAATAATTATCATATCATAGAGAAGACAGCCTATATTTTTTTAATTGAGGCTGCACCTGAAGCTTTCAGGGGAGGGGGACCCTGATGCTAGGAAAATTACCCCAGTAAAGGGCTGTTGCCCAAGGAAGACTAAGTGTTTTTAGGGGTCAGGACAGATCAACTGATTACATAGAAACCGAAGTAACTCTTCCATTCTAGAGTCACTCTCTGCTTCTGCCAAAAGCCACAAAACTAGCACATTCAGCGGCCAGGGTACATACAGCTATCATGGGAAACAGTATCATATTGGTCGGTCCCTAGTCTTCCATTTAGATTTTGTATTATTATTTGTGTTTAAAAATTGTTGCCCTGTATGTTTGTTTCTTTCAAAGCACTAGGTTTTATTTTCACCTGCCAAACAAAGGGATTGAAGTGGAGCACGGTTTCTTCAACTCTAGCTTGCATATGCGCCACAGTGGGATCTTAAAACTCAAGGTCTGAATTGAGGAGGTCCATGAAGTGATGCTTGTCAGTCAGCTGTCCCACTCATCTAAGAAAGTGACACTTGTGGGGCTGAAGAGAGGCCGGCTTTGGGGACAATGGTGGGTCGTGCAGCTCCTTTTATCTTTGTGAGGAATTTCTTCAGATGACCTATCAAAGTTCTTTATGGTGAATCTTTGTGCTAGTGGATAGAAGGCATTGCCAAGTTTTAATAAAAGCTGCAGGCTTGGAAAATAATAGATTCTGAACCAATGAGACAGGCCAGAGGGTAACAATATTTGTCACACAAGCCTGGTAATCTGAGTTTGATCCCTGGAATTCCCTTAAAGGTAGAAGGAAGGGATTTGATTACACAAAGTTATTCTCTACCTTCCATATATATAGTATTCCCTGGCCCCTCTCCCTACACACACACACACACACACACACACACACACACACACACACAAAGTTATAACAAATAAAAATAAATAAAATAAATGAATGAATAAACAAACGAATTATGTTCGCCTTAGCTGAAGATCACGGACTCAGGCTCTCTTCAGACTTCTCTCTCCTGCCGTGGTTCACGTGATGAATTCCCTCCGTCTTTGTCTTTCTGTCTCCGTCTCTGTGGGTGTATGTGCATTCATGTGTGTATAGGTGTACATGTGTACACATTTGTGGGGATGTTAGAGGACAGCTGTGGATATAATTTCTCAGAAACCCCCTTTTTCAAAAGCTTTTGAAATTTGTTACTTTTTTTAGAGACAGAGTCTCTTCCTTCCCTGAGATTCAATGAAGCAGGCTGTCTGGCTGGTTAATGAGTTCCAGAGATTGGCCCGTCTTCATGTTCTCAGAATGGGATTACAGGTAAGCACATACCAAGCCCAACATATACACTTGCACACACACATATATATATATAATATGTAACATAGGTTCTAGGTACTGAACTCAGGACATTACAGTTGCAAGGCAAGCACTTACTGACTGAGGCATCTTCTCAGTCTCCCTATTTAAGTCTCTCTCTTAAATATTTTATCAACTCTCCACTAATTAGAAATATTCACTGTACTTCATTCCAGCCTCCTGGACTGCTAGATGGCCACAGAAAGACTGAGATCTGGCACTCTAAGCTCATCTGGAGATGCTGAGATTGATGGCAGCCTCGGCATCAGCACCACTCTCTGTCACGTACTCATCTTGGGCTTGTTCATACACTACAAAATACTTAACTTCAGATTTCAAAGTAGCAAAGTTATGAGTCTCCTGACCAGACAGCTCCTTGGTCTTCAAGTGACTTGTTTTGTCTGTGCTTTGGTTTCCTTATCTGTCAAGTAAAGAAAGTTTTCACAGTTAAAGGGATTAAGTGATGTCATAAATGTGGAGAAACCTGGCACACAGTGAATGAGTATCATGCAAGGACCTGCTTACATTGCCTTTCAGGTTACAACTTTCAAATCTCACTTCAGGCCATGTGTGCATTTGTTTATCTATGAAACATGTATATTATTCCTGCCTGCTATGTTCACAGTATATTTAACAGCCATGATGATCCTTAAAATCAATAAAAACCTTACATTTTATAAAATCTTGATAACTTTTACATGTCAGAAATTTAAAAATTTTGTTGTAGATCCTGCAGATACTATGGAGGACATAAAATTGTGTTGCATCAACTGTTTCATCAAAAATATATAGTCGGGGTTGGAGAGATGGCTCAGTGGTTAAGAGCACTGACCATTCTTCTAGAGGAACCGACTACAATTCCCAGCACCAACATGGCAGCTCACAACTGTCTGTAATTCCAAGAGCTGACATCCTCACACAGACATACATGCAGATGCAGGCTAAACAGCAACACACATAAAATTAAGATAAATAAATTATAAAAAATTATATTGTCTAGGGCTGAGTGTATATCTCTGTGGAGGAGTGCTTTCTAGAATATTCAAGGCCCTAAGTTTGATCCACAGCTCTAAAGAAGAAGAGATCAGGAAAAGGAGGAGGAGAAAGAGAATGAAGAGAAGATGAAGAAAGAGGAGGAGGGGGACACTTTGGCACAGTAGCACATGCCTTTTATTTCAGCACTTGGACATTAGAGTCAAGAGAATCAGGAGGAAGTTCAGAGGCAGACTGAGGCATGTCAGGGTGAGGAGAGAAAGAATTTGCACTTACAAAAGTGTGTGGTTCACTTTATAGCTCACACCTGTAGTCCCTGTGCTCAGGAAGTAGAGACTGGAGGATCATGAGTTTGAGGTTAGCCTGGGCTACATACCAAGTTCCAGTTCAGTCTAGGATACATAGAAAGGGCCAATCTCAAAACAAACAAACAACTGAACACATGAATGAATGGATGGAATTTAATAAGGAGAGATCATTAGTCATCACAGAATTGGGTAACTTTCCCCCAACTCTATTGTAAAACAAATAACATTCAAGTCAGGGCATTCCTACTTTTGTTCTTTCATTTTAACTTCTAAAGGCTGAATTTTAATCTTGCCAAAATTATTCTTTTCAAAGTGAGCTACACTTATGGCTTTCCTGATTACAAAAGTAGCATGTGGAAAGGCAGAGCCTACCTCAGGGAGATCAAAGGGCACAGAATTATCATTAGAAAGGGACCAATAGTTACTTTCAGGAATGGATCATGGAGGAAGGACATCTTTGTTGCTGTTTTTGTTCGTCTTGTCTCCTTTGCATTTTGAATATGTGCAAACATTATTTACTAAATTAAGTATTTTTCATGAGTCAACAATGTGTTTTATAATATACATTTCATAGTAGAGGGAGTCAAAATATATATAAAAAGCATAAAAAGTAAAATTATTTGTTTTACTATCATTCAATTATTACCATATCTGTCTTCAAATTCTATGAGAATCTTCAACTTCAGGAGGAAATGTATTTTTTTAAAAACTGAGATCATGGTATACATGCTGTTTAGAAATCTTAAATATCTTTCATGTCAGAAAGATAAATTGAGGACATAGTTTTTAATGTCTGTTTTATTCTCTTGAATGCATGTACCTCAAGTGATTCAGTCAGTTCTCTGGAGGTGAGTATTTTCAACAGCTGTGCGTTAAATACATGCACGTTTATGTCATTGTCTTGTTTTCTTTGGTTAGCTTTCTAGAAGGTGGACTGATAGGCAAAGGCATACATGGACAGTTGAGACTTACTGGACCCAAGCAATGGCTCAGTGGGAAAAGATATGTGCTTGCTGCCAAGCAGGACAACACGAGTTCAACCCCCGACTCCTACATGGAAGAAAGTGAGGATGCGCATGAGGAGAGGTCAGAATCAACTCCCGTGTTCTCGCACACCTTGGTGTGTGTATGCCCACATCCGCGCACATGCACATACAATAAAAGAAATGAATTCGGTTAAACAACTTCTTTTAAAGTTGAGGGATGTTTTGCTGTTGTTTTAACTTTTTTGTTTTTTTTCCTTCGAGAGACAGGGTTTCTTTTTGTAACAGTCCTGGCTGTGCTGGAACTTGCTTTGTAGACCAGGCTGGCCTCAAATTCACAGAGATCCACCTGCCTCTGCCTCTGCCTTCAGAGTGCTGGGATTAAGGGTGTGTACCACCACACCCTGCTTAAACTTGAGATTTAAAATGATAGCAGGAGTAAAGAGGTGCTGACTCTTGCTCACCTGTAATTCTTTCAAAATGGAGGCGATGCATTGTGGTTCAGGACAGGAAGAGAAGTAATTGACTCATCCTTGCCTTCCACGGCCGCGCAGAGTGTGATAATGTGCCAGGTAGGAAAACATTAGGGATGAAGTTGGATCTTGGACATTCGGTTGAATTTTGCTTTTGTTCCTCTGGTCTCAAAAAGGAAATTCCGTGTTTAATCTTTGAAGCAGTTTGGAGGTCTCTTTGCTTATAGTCTAATGAGTTCCTGTGACTGTAGTTAATGCTTATCTTAATGACAGAGAGTAGAATTTGATGGGGATCAGGCAGCAGTTAGAATCTCTCAGTCTAGATGACAAGCATCAACCCAAGCAGCAGCGAGAAATGAAAAGATAAATGTAGACAAGACCTGATGGCAAGGTTTTTTTTGCTCTTTTTTTAACTGGAGGATATTTAGACTGAGAGTAGAGAAACCACTTGCCGAAGATGATAGCAGAACACGGAATAGAAGCCTAAACTGTAGTTTGGGATTATTTGTAGTGAGTCAAGAGAGTCCGGTCTCTGAGTAGGAAGGAGGTCTAAAAACTAGGCTCTGGCTTGCAGAGCTTTTACTTCTTTACTCCTTATTGACGCATTTAGGAGTTCAGTGGGCACTTCCATTTCCCCCTGGTTAGGTTCACCAACAAAATAAAAAGAGGCAGTTTGGCAAACATCAGGATATTTACATCTGAACTGAATGTGAAGCTGGTGTCCTACTCTTTCAGTTTGCCAGTGGCAAAAGTGTCTGCTGTTGCAATGTTGTGGCCGCTCATAGAGAAGCGAGATAGCAAGGAAGCAACCATGGCTCCTCTGCCAACCCCCTGCTTCTGGCAGTCCTACCAGAGCCCAGTAGCCTCTTAAAGATTTGCTTTCTACAAATGACAAATACTAAGTGCAGCACTTTAATCAAGGTAGCAGAAAAAAGCTTGGAGAATGCCTACAGTGTAAATAAAAATCTGCTAAAAAAAAAAAAAAAGGTGGGAGGAGATGAGGGAAGGAAGGAAAAGAAGGAGGGAGAGAGAGATAGGAGAGAGGAAGGAAAGGAAAAAGGGAAGGAAGAAAAGGAGAGAAGGAAGGGAGATTTGTGAAAGAAAAGCTTTAAAGCTTTTTTTTTTGAAAGTGTGGAAGCTTCCAGAAACAGAAGAAGGCAATTTGCAATTCTAGTCTCAAATCTTTTTATGGGAATCAAACAAAAACATGGTTTTTCTTTGTAAGGCCACATGGTAGTTCCTTTTCCATGGCCTTGCTGAACTTGAAGTCACACCTGTCATTGTGAAGCCCCAGAGGGTGGTGGGACTTATGTTTGATCCTGTTTATGCACAGTGCAGATCCACACAGTCTGAACAACCAACAGGAAATGTGTTCACCTTGGCTGTGCTTGGGCTACTTTCATTTGCTAAGTATTTATTAAGTGCCTGCCAGCTGTGTTCTAGGGGCTGTGTGTGTGGGTAGGGAAAGTGTATGCCAGTTGTGTTCCAGGGACTGTTGGGGGAGTAGAAATGTGCACACCAGCTGTGTTCTAGGGCATGAGGATGCAGCAATGAACATGACCAACTTTCTGCTCCCTCAGTATGATTGCAGAGAAAGAGACAGAGTCTGTAAGAAATAGCAGTGCAACCCTGATAATGATTAAGTACTGCGAGGAAAAAAAATGCAGTATGGGCCTCTGGGGGCCACAATGTTTTATAATACAGGGTGATCTAAGAGTGAGACACTTGGGGAGATAAAGGAAAAAAATATGCTGGTATGTCTCTGGGCAAGAGTATTCCAGACAGAGGTGGCAGCAGGTGCAAAGGCCTTGAGACAGGGGTGTGCTCTAGTTGACACACAAGGCTGCCCATGTGAGTGTTCCTCTCTTCACCTCTGTGCTCTCACACTTTACAAGAGAGAAGAAGACAGAAGGCTTAGGATTGATGATGCAGTTTGCGCGCTGATGGTATCCTGCAATGGTCAGTTTTAATTGTTAACGTGACAGAACCTAGAAATGAAATGAGAAGAGGCTCAATGAAACACTTGTCTAGATTGTGTTGGCTGGTGGATGTGTATATGGAGGATTCTCTTAATTCTCTTAATTATGTGAGAAGACCCAGCCTGAAAAGGCAGCACTGTTCCCTAGGATCGGGCCCCGAACTGTGTGAAAAAACTAGCTGAACACTAAGCATGCATGCATTTATCCTCTCTGCTCTTGATTATGGATGTGATACAATATAGCTGCTACAAAATCCTGCCTTTGCCATCCTTCTGCAAGATTGGACTATGACCTGGGATGGTAAGATAAAAGAAACCCTTTTTCCATCTAGCTGCTTTTCATCAGGGTATTTTATCACAGGAGTAGAAATGAAGTTAGTCAGTGATCTGAGTGTATACCCATGTGGCTTTCTCCCATGATAAATTACAAGTTTCCCTCTCTTTCCTACTGCTACAACCATCTACATTAAAATGCTTAGAGGAGGACAGGTCAAAGGTAAAGAGCCCCCCAAAAAAGCTATGAAAATGTGAGTAAAAGATGCTTCTCATGGCCCAAGTAAAGGGTCATGGTTTGGGAGTGGAGAGTGTGTACCTTGGAATGGTTTGTTGCTGTTCAGTGTGCCTGGCCAGGCATACACTCGACTTACAATGTGCTGTCTTATGATGTCACTACCAAAGTAGTTTTGAGATGGAGCTGCCCTTGCTCCAGCAAGTGTCCTTGCAACAGGCTTCCAGGACCAGGCTCAAGGTAGAGTAACAAGGATGCTGTTGAGAGTGGCTCAAGGTGGGTTGGAACCATGGGTCTCTAATTCCAGCTACGCAGGAGGCTAAAGCAGGGCAGTTCTAAGTTCTAGGTCATTCTGAGCTACAGCGTGAACTGAAAGCCACTCTAAACAATTCAGTGAGATTGATCTCAAGAAAAATTAAAAATAAGGCTTGGGTATGGCTTAGTAGCTAAAATGCATGCCTACTGTGCAGGAAGCCCTGGCTTTCATCCTTAGAACTACATGAAAACAGATCTGGTGGCACACACCTTTATCCCAGCACTGGGAGGCAGAGGCAGGCAGATAGCTCTGAGTTTGAAGTCTGCCGGGTCTACATAAAGAAACCCTGTCTAAACAAAACAAAACAAAACAAAACAGTAAAAAATAAAACAAAAAGAGGGCTGGAGATATGTCAGTAGTAGAAAGTTTGTAAAAACTACTTGTTTCAATTTCTAAAGTATTAGTAGTAGTAATATTAAAACCCAACTCTTCCCAATTGTTCTTTGTAGCTGAGACAGGAAGAAAGCCACTTTGAGGAAGACCCTGTGACCTTTACTCCCACACCTATGTCATCCCAGCTGAGAGTCACACTGAGGCCTCTGCATCCTCCAGATGATTATGTTGCTGACATTCAGTTGATAAAAGCACTTTTTTTTTTTTTTTGGTTCTTTTGAGACAGGGTTTTTCTGTGTAACCTTAGCTGTCCTTGACTCATTCTGTAGACAAGGCTGGCCTCACAGAGATCCTGCCTGCCTCTGCCTCCCAGAGTGCTGAGATTACAGGTGTGCCCACTGTGCCTGGAAGTAGCATTCTTATGAAAAGCACCAGCAGCCCATTGCTGTCACCTCCCCCCTGGTAGGATCCACCCTCTCTCTCTCTCCAATGACATAACAAGAAGTAAATCACTTCAAGTGCAAATCTTGCATTTCTGGAGCCCATGGTGGCACACTATTTAATCTCAACACTCAGGTGGCAGAAGCAAATAGATCTCTTGTGAGTTTGAGCCCAGCCTGGTCTACAAAGTGAGTCCAGGGCTGCCAGGACTACACAGAGAAACAGTGTCTCAAAAATCAAACCAAACCAAAACAATCCAAAACAAACAAACAAAAATTCCAAATCTGATCTGTACTCTTTCTTCTAAGAAGCTAAGGAAAGGCACAGGACTGAACTATTTTAGTCTTTTCACAAGTGATAACACTTGTTTACATACTGGAGAAGGAGGTATCAGTCCATAGATGGCATTCAGGTCAAGGTCGATCCTACATTGCAAACATTTGCTGAGCCTCTTTGAGGAACACATTACTGAGGTAAACATCAGGCTTGGCTGTGATCTTTAGCTATATGTTTTCGCAGCTAAAAAGTTAGACCATAGGGGAAATGAATTAGCAGGTAAGAGCACTTGCTAGAGCATGAAAACCTGCGTTTTCTACCTAAAGAATCTGTGACCCCTGCACTGTGAGAGGTGGTGGAGGAGACAGGAAGAACTCTCTCTCTGGGGTTTACTTATTACCAACCTAGCCCTGTGAGAGACCCTAACTCAAGGGAATACTGCGGAGAGTGACAGAGCAAGTGTGCTTCTGCCTTCTACATTTACTCCCCACACGCACACACACAAGCTGCTCAGTTAGCAGGTAGGAAGAATCAAAAACACCTGGTGGCTTTTTAAAATGGGAAATACTGGTTCACCCAACATAGCTTCTGTTACTTAGAACGAAGGTTATAAAAAGAGATGAGGGCATTTCTGTCCCACAGAACTCTATGATTTTCTTTTTTCTTTTTTTCTTGTTTTCTTCTTTCTTTTCTCCTGCTATCCCAGTGAAAAGCACACCTGCAAAAGAATGACAAGAAATGTCATCTATAGATTGGCAAGTTGGCTCAGCCAGTAACGGTGTTGGCTGCATGACTTGACCTGAGCTTGATCTCTACTGTGGAAGGAGAGAACTGACGGCTACGCCTATGAGTTGTCCCCAACCCCACATCTGAAATAACAACCCTCACCCCCACCTAAAATAACGCACACGTCTAAAGTTAAAGTTGAAAATATTACTCATGCTAAAATTTTTGTCGTTCTCTTCTGTCTAAGAGCCCAAGGCATTCTGATACATGAGCACAAATAGAAAGCAAGTGGTATCTCACTAAAAAATGTGGACAATGACAATAAGTAACTAAGAGCAAACTTTCTAATGCTCCTGAGGTAGGGAGGGGGGGTAGCTCTCTCTAGGTGTCATTTTGCCCAAGGCCCAGCTAAGGAAAAAATAGATTGTTTGCTTACATTTATATGACTCAAGATTACATTTTAATTTAGTTTTTTTTTTTATTAGACTCCTTCATTTCTGGATTTTATAATAACATGTTTCTTATGGTTCTCTTTGATTACTGATAATTTAGTTAATTATCAAGTTAAAAAAAAAGGAGAACAGCTTGGTTGGTAGAGTGTTTACCTAGCATGCAGGGGACCTTGGGTTTAATCTCCAACACTGTGAAAAAAACAGATGTGCTGGTCCACATCTGTAATCTTAGCATTTGTAAGGTAGAAGTAGGAGGTCCAAGAGGTCAAGGACATCCTTGACATATAATATAGGACATCCTACTATATAATATAGGATATATTATATATATATATATATAAAACATATATATATAATTATATATATATATAGTATAGTATAATATAATATAGTAAGTTCACAGCTTAGTCTGTTAAAGACCCTGCCTCAAAAATAAATGCAACAACAAAACAATAGCGAAAAAGAAGGAAGGAAGGGAGGAAGCACCAGGAAGGAAGAAAAGAGCCATGTGTGGTTTCTTATCTGGAATTCTAAGCACATTGTTTAATTGAACAGGTAAACTTGACAGTTTATGCTCATGTGCTTGAACAAATAACACTCAACTTTTATATAATTCTTTCAAACACAGTCAAGACAGCCCCAGGGTTTTTGTAGCCAGGGCTCCTACCACACTTTGTCCCAAATGCAAAGTTTAGAATCTTCTCCCATATGAAGCGCTATGGCCCTTCCTCTTATTGTCACTTTCTGTGTTTTTCTCTTTTCCGTTTTGTGAACCTCCATGTGGCACGTTGCGGGATTGCTTACCTTTGATTTCTCCTTAAGGGAATGTTCATACTGCGGCACAAAGCTTTCCTCGCTGGAGTTTAGATCGAGGGCAATGTTTAGGATGCTGGTGGTCCTCAGTAAGTGTTGTTGAGTGTGTAGGTGTGAACACAGCCGGCTGCTGTTGGCTGCTAGTGGTGACAGGAGCTGAGCCCTGGGCCTGGTGTATGCTGATTATCTTATTGCTGAGTCACAACCGAAGCCTTGTTTTTAATTTTCATTACTTCACTTTCTTCTAGACCTAACTATAAACATTTACCTTTTGGACAAATGGGCTTAGGAAAACTTTGGACAAGTTCTTTCCTTTCCAGGTGTCAGCATGAGGTTGGCACTTCTAAGAACTTAACAGGATATTCATTGCGCAGGAACTTACAAATATTTTAAAAAAATTCTTAAGTGGCTGATAAAAACAATAGTATTCTTTCTAAGAACTAGTTTGAATGATTCATTTTGAGAAATGGAAGCAATTTTACTTTTCAAAGAACATCCAAGTACTTAAAGGATGGATGATTTGACAGAGCTATATTTCAGCTTCTGTATGCACAGAGCTGTCAATGCATTATCTTACATTAAATGTAGTCAGGACCCATGTCTCCCTTCACTGCTGTATTGCCAAATGTTCTACTACAAACAAACAAATAGTAACAAAAAGACTACCTTTACAAAATTCAAAGACCCTGTCAGATAGTTGGGGAAAAGACTGAGGGAACTGGAAGGGTCAGGGACTCCACAAGTCCTACAGAGTCAGGACCTGGGCCCACGGGGGCTCATAGGGACTGAACCTCCAACCAAAGAGCTCGCATGGACTGGTTCTGGGCCCCCTGCGCATACATAGCAGATGTGCAGCTTGGTCTGCATGTGGGTCCCACAACAAGTCGTGGGGCCCTCTCTGACTCTGATGCCTGACTTTTGAGCCGGTCCCCTAACTGAGCTGGCCTCAGTGGGAGAGGGTGCGCTTAGTCCCGCAGCAACTTGATGTGCCAGGGAAGGTTGTTACCCATGGGGGATCTCTGAAGAGAAGGAGAGGGGAGAATGGTGTGGAGGAGTGTGGGTGGAGACTGGGAGGAGAGGAGTTGGGGCTGTGATCAGGATGTAAAGGGAATAAATTAATTAATTAATGACAAAAAAAAATTTCAAAGACAAGTCGGTATTTGCTTCCAGTAGGTGGCACTGCAGAGCAGTCCTTTGTAGAGCTAGATGCTTGTCCCTTTGATCATGAGAATAATTATTTATTCTGTTAAACAGTAATATGAAGAGACTTACACAGTGACAACAAACAAGCAGGGGGACTTCATACTGTGTTTTGTAATGGACATCTCGCCTGTACACCATAGCTGGGTACTCTACAGGATTAGGCTCCTTGTCACTGAAGTGACCCACTACATGCTTGTATTTATAAAAGCAATTTTTGATGTTGGATTTTGTCTGCTTGTTTTAATTTGCTTAGCTTATTTTGTGCTATATATCTAATGAGACTATAAATTTTGCATGGTGCAAATTTGACCTCATTCAGGCCAATTAACACACATACAGAGGACGGATTGTTCTAGAGTCAGAAGCCGTATCTCTAACCTGTACTGGTGTGTGTGTGTGTGTGTGTGTGTGTGTGTGCGCGCGCGCGCACCTGTGTGTGCGCACCTGTGTGTGCGCACCTGTGTGTGCTCAATACCTCTGACCATTAAAATGTTGGGTTAAAGAATGCTAGCAGCTACCATCTCCCAATTTAAAGAAGAAACCACACGATGTTTCAGGTACAGTGAGTTGGAATTCGGATTGCGTATCAAGGAATATATGTTTACAATGTTTCTCAAAACCATTTAAAAGGAATGTTACACATGTTTACTAGTAGTTATTAAATGCTGTCATATATAAAAACATTCTTAGAAGAGCGTCTGGGGTAAATTAGGTATGAATTATCCTACTTGGGGCTGGGATATGGCTCAGTTGGTAGAGAGCTTGCCTAAGATGCTGAAGGCCCTGGGTTTGATCCCTTGAACCCCATTTAAAACAGACTGTTGTACTGCTTGCCAGCACTCATCATCCTCTGGTATATAAGTGAGTTAAAGATTAGCCTAGACTGTCAGAGATCCTGTCACAAAACAAAACAACTCTCCCTTTCTTTCCCTTATTAGAGTGTAGAGGAATAAGAAGGGCTAGAGGCAGAAAGCAAGAGTGTACCCTACAACTCTAGCCACTTACTGGCACTTACTGAATGATCTTTCTGGATTCTAGCTCTCAAAATGGTTTGACTTGAAGCTTCAGGTCAGGAAACAAGCTATCTGAGAGAAAAATTATGAAGTCTGATGATGTGTGTTTCAGATATGGTACTGTGTGGTCAGGTATCCAAGCCAATAGTAGTGAAAGTTCTTACTGATATTTGTCAAAAAGATTTTTGTCAGTGGAGAAAGATGTTAGTCCACACTGACACTTTATAAGCAAGCTGTTAACTCTTTCAACACATGCCCCATGAGCATCTAGGCATCATGCTGTTTCTTTTAACTTTATTTTTAATTAATTAATTAATTTTTATTTTTTTTTTCACTTATTTTATTACCTTATTTTTTTTGTAATTTGCTAACTTTATATCATGATTGTAGCTCCCTCCCTTGGCACCATGCTCTTTTAAAATAGTTTGTGTATGGTTTTCTTTCTTTCTTTCTTTCTTTCTTTCTTTCTTTCTTTCTTTCTTTCT
>NW_026596149.1:15839230-15847382 GCF_907164565.1 Psammomys obesus
TCTTTCTTTCTTTCTTTCTTTCTTTCTTTCTTTCTTTCTTTCTTTCTATACTGGCCAAAGAAACCTGAAATATCTTGAAACTGTAGAAGTAGCCATAGCAATAACGTGCCTCTGGAATTCCTAGAAATGTATGAGAGGTGGTTATACTTTTGTGGACATCACTATAACGCACACAATAATTCTTTAGCCATGTGAGTATGTTCTCTTTCTCTTGATTATTCAAAATCACCTTCATGAGTGGCACACTGGACACTGCCTCAGCCCTGGACATTTTTGGAGGCAAGGCAAAACTCACACAGTAATGGCAATAATGGAAGAGAGCCTATAAAGGAAGCAATATGATCCAAAGCATACCTTCCCAGGTGAAGAGGTCCCTACAGCTCTGAGTACTTGGTTTTTCTTTCCTCTCTGTGGCTCTCAAAGTTTATGCTTTGCCCTATATGGAACTCTTGGAGATAGTGCTAGAACATTACAGAAAGCAATTTGTGGCTATAGGGTAAGCAGATCACTAGATAGTCTTTAGAGTCTTAAAAAGGCTTTTGTGGAGCATCTAACCCAATGCCTTTATTTTACCTACTGGGGAGAAATGCAACAGACAGGGAGGCCACTGGACTCCCAGAGGTCATACAGGTAATTAACGATGAAGCAAGGACCAAGGTCATTTGATTCCTGGAACTTTGGCCAAGTAATGCTGATAAGGGATTTTTAAAAAGTGAGGTGTGTGTGTGGGAGAGAGAGAGAATTTAGACTTGGTGAGTTAGGAGGGTAATAGAAATTTTTTTCTTATGTGGTCTAAGAGAAAACAAGTTTTGGGATAAAGGTCCCAGGAAAGAGAAGATTGCACACATTTGTCAAATATTGGTTTTGGCTGTTTGCTCTCCTGCTATTCGGAGAGCTTCATGTCCTGATTCTTTTAAATATCCACACACAAAAAGTCTCTGGAAAGTGAATTTCTTTTCTTTTTTTTTTTCCTTGAAGAAAGTAATATTGTAAAGACTGGATGTGGCTCAGGAAATAACCAACACCTCTCTCTCTCTCTTTATTTATTTTAAAGATGCAACAACATTTAAACCACTGTATGCCTCTACTATAAATATAAACACACAGTTTTTCAACTCTGGAAGTTCTCATGATGTGGGTCTTAGGAATGTACTGAAACTTTTCGTCTGTGAACTTTCTAATTATCTTCTGTATTATAAAAGAAATGGAAGAACACATGCAGTTAAGAAAATTAATTTAAAAATATTTTTACACAGTGATGAAATGCATGGCTTAGCCAGAATTTAGAAATGCAATAGCATTTCTAGTGAGTGCTATCAAAGACTCATTTGAAGGAAGATTTTCAATAAGTGTTAATGATAGAGAGAGAAATCTTGTCTTTATCATGAGCCTTAACATGACTTTTTCTGAATTGGAGTACAATTTGTCTTTACTTGAAAAAGAGATCGCTTTTTTAAAGTAGAGAAGTTTTCACTACTTTATTCTTGGCAGTGGTTACTGTTTTATTGATTTGGGGTGGATCCCACATTTGGATTCCCACATTCCTAAAGGGTCTGATTGTGAAATGAAAAAGGAAATTAGAAAGTATTGGAGTTGGGTGAAGGAGTCACTTTAATCGCCTGAGGGAATCTGCTAACCACTTTTCATGTGCCTCTTTGGTGTCCTTGAATAAAAGGGAATAATGGGAGGTGGTTTAAAAACAAAAAAACCCAAAAAAGCCAAAAGACATTAAGAAAAGTCATGTGCAAAGAATGAATCACAAGTAAAGGAAACTGAACTTTGAGATGGTTCCCTGTAGATCCCATTGAAGCTCTTTGTGTAAACAACGCAGTCAGTCATTGTGTGCTGAGGCAGCGCAGTGTCTTTATTTCTTAATCATGGCAGGTGGACAAGTAAGTAAGGAAATAAATAAATAAATAAATAAATACACAAACACGTCTAATTCCGCCAAATTATATAATGTGGGTCTGAACAATCATCTAAAGAGTTTGCTCATTCACCTTGGAAATCAGGTAATATAACTGGGTGTTTTAAAATTTTGATGGAATAACGTTCTGTGGGCAACCATGACTTAAACACAGTAAACAGACCGGAGATTCGGCACACCTTGGTTACGACGAAAGTCTCGTGGCTGGTGGACTGGTGGAATTCGATTTCCTTCCAAACAAGGGCGGCCCGGAAGTCCCTTAGGGAAGCTGGGAGCTAGGTGGGCGGTCTGGGACTCTCACAAAGGAGTCCTGCCGTCTAGGGCGCCCAGAGCAGCCACTGCCTGCTACTGTGTTGAGTTGTGGGATGCAGTCTGAGCTCCCGGCTATTCCGGTCCAAGAGCGCTTAGCGCTTGGGGTGGGGCGAAGTGGGGGTTGGCGGTGGGGGTTGGAATGGACGGGCCAGTGACCCGTGGTATCCAGGACAGAAGCGCAGGATGGAACTTGTGTGCTGTGAAAGTCTCTAAAGATGACTTTGAATTTCGTTCCCCACCTCTCCATGAAGGCTCTACTGTGTGTTGAATGAGAGAAAAGAGATAATTTGGGGTTTTGAGACCCAGAGCTAAAGCATACACTCCGGAATCCTCCGATTCATCACCTGGGACCACCTCCGGATGCTGAAGGAGGCAGTTGCGGTGCGGGTGGGATGGGTAAAGTTCAGGGACCCGATTCGGTTGTTTTAAGGAGTCTCTGCCGTCAGTGACCTTAAGTGGCAGGAGCTCAGAAGTCCGGTTTGGTGTTCCTAAAAAGTTGGGACACTGCCAAACTTCACAATTTGCAAACTCGGGCAGGCGATTAAAGGGTGAGCCTCAGCGAATACTGATAACTGAGTGACCGGGCGCTTCTGGGTCTTAGCTGGCTCCGGGAGGTGTGTGGGCACGGCGAGGCGCTTTAGACCTGGAGTCATCCAAAATGTTAATGAAATAGGATCTTCCCAGACTGGCAGTGCTCAGTCTCTTGTAACTTCCACCATCCTCCCCATTCTTTGACCTTTGCCCACGCCCCCACCCCCAGAGGTCTAGTAAGCAGCGGGATGCGCCTTTTCTGGGCGCGTCCCTTCCTGATTCTTCACAGTTGGTGATCTCTCCAGCGCACAGGTTTGCCTCTGGCTCCTTCACTCCACTGGCGGTCCTTAACCCCCATCACTCCTTAGGGAACCACGGAGGAGAATATATATCGCTTGAAGGTTGGAATCAGGGACGGTGACAAAAATCCCAGGATGTGGTCGTTTTTCAGAGAGTGGTATAAGAGAAAGGTAGGCAGTAGAAGACTGGGGAGTGTGTGTGTGTGGGTTCCACCCGGGGTTGCAAAGGCAAAGGACTTTGAGTAATCGCGTCTCTTCTGTCCGTGTGACCGGCTCTATAGAGCACTTCCCCACTCCTTCCCAGCTTCGTGAGCTGCGGATCTTGTCTGCCCGAACATCTCCAGCTTTTCTGCACTGGGGACAGTTCGTTTGTGTTCTGTCCAGCCATTGCGTCTAGGGCCGGGGGAAGCTCTTCAGGCTTCCCACCACGCCGGCGACAAAGTGCGGTCTGACCTCCCCGACCGAGCTGCGCCGGTCTTCCTCTGCACTCCTGTAGATCGCAAAGGGCCTCGTTTTTCTTGATCTGGGCCAGGGAATCCCCACCCTTTGGGAACTTATCCTGGCCAGGTCCCCCGAGAGAAGCCTGGCGAGCTTGGTCACGCGCATCCTACTCGATCCCAGAAGGTAGATATCCCTGACAGTCTTAACTTCTTTCCCAGCTTTTTTTTGGGGGGGTTGTACTAGCCCATAGAAAACCTATCCCAGATCTCTTCTGTCCTCCCCCAAGGGCAGGAGACGTGACAATCTTGGTAGAAATGCACAATTAAAGCGCAGGGTGGGGCTGACCAGGAGGGACCGTCGATCTTGTTCTTGGGGTCGCCAATTCTCCCCATTTCGAAAGCTCTTGGACGGATAAATCACAAGTTTGTGCCCTGGGTCGACCAGGGGACTGCAAACCCAGAAAACAAACAACAGAGAAGGAATTGAGGTGTTGGTCCAGTTGTGGGTGCAAATGGGGTGTTGGGAAACGCCCGCGGCGTGAACTTTCTACTGCTCACTTACGGAGGGAGTTGAAGGAAAGGAGGGAAGGGAGCGGCCCCAGGGGGCCGCGTGGCTAGGACTGTGCTAGCTGGGGGAGGTGTCTCCGAAAGCCGGAGCATGGGGGTTGGGGGGGGGGGGCGTCGCATTGTGGGCGGAAGAAGGAGTCTGCCACGAACAGCAGGCTAATTGGCTTGAGACATTTTGCAAGCGCTGGAAAAAGGTCGTTGAAGGAGTTCGCCGTACAAGAGAGAAAGAGAGAAATCTTAAAAAAGAGTGCCGGGCATGCGCAAAGAGAGGATGCCATATTGGAATGAGGCTGTAGTGGGAGCTGGAGGACCCGAGCGGGCGCGCTAGGGAGGCGGCGTGTAGAGAGAGCGAGTGATCCAGAGAGGGCGGGTGAGCAGGACCGGCGCCCACTCCTGTCGCACCCGGGGGCCAGGCTCCACTATCTCGGGCAGGACAAACTTCCTCAGGTAGGACGCCGCCCCAGTCACTGTCCCTTCGTCCTATCCAGCCCGCGAGCAGATCTCTGGCCCGCAGGTTGAGTGCGCCGAAACGAGTCTTGTGTTTTTTTTTTTTTTTTTTCCAGTTTTGTTTTTTGTTTTTTTTTTCTTTTTTTGTAAAGAAGGAAGCACGAACCAGCGTGAGTGGAGGTGGGGGAGGCGGAGGTTGGGGAGGAAGGAGGAGAAAAACCGAAGAGCTGGGGCTGGAGAGGAAATGAGCAGCACTTGAGCGAAGCCTCTAACTCCTCTGTGCGCTCTGGGTTGTCATTTTTTTTTTTCTTCCCCTGCCCCCCTCCCCCTGACTCCGAGCTCTGAAAAGCCAGGCCTTGCGGGAGTCTGTCCAGAGTTGCAAAGTGACCTCGTCCTCCTCCGGGTGCAGCTCGTTCCCTCCCGCCGCCCACCTTCCTCGTTTGTGCACTCGTTTTAGCGACGCAGCCGCCGCTGCCACCTACCCCGCGTTCCCGCGTCTCCTCGGCGCTGGGGTCTCCCTCTTTTGGTGTGTATTTGGGGTTTTAGAAAGGCTGGAGAGGAGAAGGTGGTGGTGGTGGTGGTGGTGGTGGTGGAATTGGAAATCAGCAAGGGTGGGGTGGGGACTGTTTCCCAAATCGCGTAGACGTTTGGAATCGCCGGATTGGAAACGTTTGCCTTGTGCAGCGGAATTGAAATTGTCACTAGTAGTTTCGGAGCGAGCTCTAGCTAGGACGATCTTTTTGTTCGTTTTTTATCACCCTTTAAAGTAATGCCCTGTCACTTGGGGGCTTTCCTGTGTACACTCATCCTGTCTCTTTTCAGAATTCCGAACGCGATCGAGCTCTGGGGTTTATTTATTTATTTTTTATGTGCGTGTGTCTTGCTGAAATCCTTAAAAAAAAAAAAAAAAAAAAGCAACGATAAGAACTGCTTGATGCATTTTTTGATTTTGACCTGGAGTGGCTGAAGGGAATTAGGCTGGGGAAGGGAGAGCGTTGGGGGTGGGAAGTGGCTGGTTCGCGGTGGCCGGACACACGTCCCCAGCCCAGTCCATACTTGTGTTTTCTTGGAAGCGCTAGAGCAGCGGGGAAGGAGTCTTCAGACACCGTGCCAGTTCCAATATGGCGGGCTAAGGTGGCTTTCGAAAACTGAAAATAAAGGTTTTGAGGTGGGAAAAAACCCAACTGAAGTGGCCACGCCTTAGTTCCGACTCTCTCTGGTTACTCCAGGAGCTGCTTTAGCGAATTAAGTAGGAAAAAAGAGGTGGGGCGAGCTGTTTCAGTTTTTTCCGTGGTTTATCTGTATCAAGTCCATTGCTAGAGGATCTGGGTGGAGGGGTGCCTTGGGCCGGGACGAGAGCATCCAAGCGCAACTGCCTCGTGTGTGTGTGCCCGTGGAACCGTGTGCAAGTCCGTACGCGCAGTCACTGTGGTGCGTGTTCAAGAGACCCCTCCCCCACGCCTGTGTGTGTGTGTGTGTGTGTGTGTGTGTGTGTGTGTGTCTCGAAACCAGACTCCGCCACAACCTGACGTGACAAACTGCTGACACGGGGTGCAAAATACACGAGGGCAGAGGGGATGATTCACTTCGCTTTTCCAGGGGATGCGTTTTCTTTCACGCTCGGGGCTGGATCCTGCGTGGCCTAGGCGGAGCGAGGAGGTGCTTCTTAAAACGACTAACTGTCCAGCGCATTCAGTGCAGTCGGGAGGGCTGCGTGCGGTCAGGGGGATTCCGTGTGCGGTGGAGACTGGGAACGTGCCTCCTCAAGTAGCAGGCTCTTCTTTAGCTGCACTCTCTGCAAAGGTGGGAGGTCGAGGGTCCCCGGAGTCGGGGCTTGCTGAGCACGTGGAAGCAGAAGACATACAAGGTCAACCTGAGGAGTTGCCAGGTTGCTTCCGATTTTTCGGTTGTAAGCAAGGCGAGGGGAGTGCTTTTTAGGAAGAAACCGTTCCTCCCTCAGTGTGGGCACCCACCGGGCTGCTGTGTGAGTGGCGCCCCCCGTGGGTAGGGGGCGCGGGGCTAGGCTGTGGTCTTGGAGTGTGAATGGGAGTTGGAGTGCTGGGTGACGGTCTGCCTCCGGGGTCTGGATGGGTGAGGGGTCTAGAAGTGGAGTTTGGAGACAAAAATTGAAGCCACTCTTGCGGGGGGTGAGGGGGGTTGTTCTTAGGAAAGCCAGCAAACCTGGACCTAGAAAAAAAAAAATCCACTCAGAAGGCACGATTGGAGGAGTCTAGTGAGAACAGGGGTCCCCGACAGGGGTCGCCCGTGTCCAGGACGCTGCAAAGGAGTAGGGTAGCGCCTCGGGTCTAGCAGAAAAAGACCCTCGGAGGACTGTGGGCGTGAGCACGCGCCGGTCGCTCGTGGTTTCTGGTGCAGGCTGGTCGGGGAGGACATTCTTCCGCCAGCGAACGTGAAAGGGCAAGGCTGAGCCCGAGAACGCATTTTTAAAGGGCTGGATTAAAAACGGCACTGACCGGCCAGGTCTGCAATTACTGCGACAACGTGGTCACCCGGCGGTCGCAGGAAGCTAGAGGGTGATTTCATTGGGTCGCTCAGACTCCGCAAAGTCGGTGTTCCGGGTCTGCTCGCGGAGTCTGGTGGATGGAAGATAGGGGTTCGAGACCCCACCGCAAGTTGTATCTCCTCCGACCTGAGCGGTTGGTGACTGGCGGGACAGGAAGCATTTCATCTTCCAAAGCGGAGCGCGCGGCGCGTCCCCGGCGCTCCCAGCCTGCGCTTAGGCGCGTCCTCGGGGGACGTCCGTGGGCTCCGCTGAGGTGAGGACAAGCACAAAATGGTTCTGTGTTTGCAAACTGCCATTTCAGCCGTGGTTTTCTTCCCTTTTCCTCCTGGCGTTGCCGCCGCCGAGGGCGCAGCTCATCCCAACTCTTGGAAACCCACAATTTTGCACCGGGGTCGGGCCATGAAAGCGAGTATCCAGTTAATTCCAAAGAATGCTCCACGCGATTGTCGCAGGACCCAAGTGTTCCTTTTTCATGGGGAGGGGCGGAATGAGGGAGGTACTGAGGTGATGCCAGCGACCAGCGCGATTTAGAGGGGACTTGGGACACTCCAGTGATTGGAGTTTGGATTCTTTGCACATAAAAATCCTAGGGAGCTTTCCGGGGCTCTGTGAGGAGCCGGTGCGGGTGCTCCTTCTTGATGTCAGTGTAGCATCCAGGAGTTCCGAGACAACGCCAGGAAAGGCTGGTTCCGGAAACAGTGCCCAAACTTTTCAGTTTCACTTTTGGAATTTTTGGGATATTGAGGATTGGAGGGGTTAGGTGGGATTCTGGGCGTTAGGGACATTCGCGCACCTGTGCCTCCAATCCCAGACTTCTAGTCCTCTCTCATTAGCTTTCTGTTTTCCCCATGTGCTTGCCTCTGCGGGTTTGGACACCTAGCATGCAAATGTTAGCTGGGCAGGGAAGATCTTGGCCCCTGGTGGGAAGCTACTTTAGATCTTGGATTGTAAACCATTGTTAGTGTCGCCCACTGTCACCCCTCTATCCTGGTGCCATAGTCAAAGAACCTGGCCTAACTACACCAAATGAAGGGACTGAGGTTCTATCAGGTATTAAATATGTATGTATGTATGTATGTATGTATGTATGTATGTATGTATGTAT
>NW_026596149.1:15847392-15849371 GCF_907164565.1 Psammomys obesus
TATGTATGTATGTATGTATGTATGTATGTATGTATGTATGTATGTATGTATATAAAGGATTGCTTCTTTTCTGGGGAGATGGTGGTCGACCTGTTTGGTAGTAGGGAATTGGGAAGGTCTTTGGTGTTTTGAAGGAGTTGTTGGCCAGCCCTTCTTTGAGACAGACATCTGTGACTTTCTTCCAACTGACCATTGAATTTGCACTCCCTGGGCCTCTCCGAGTCATAAAGAGACGAGACGCCCTTCAGATCTTTATCCTAGCCTTTCTTTCCCTGGAAACCTACCAACCCATCCAAGTTCAAGGGGCAGGGAAAGTTTACACTTACTCTCAGTCCCCCATCGAAGTTCTACAGCTTGCTAGACTCATTCTTCCTCTGTAAAGCCGAGCTTAGCTCTGCAGATGTGACAAACTCAGTGTTTCTCGCCCCTATCCGTGTGATATTAGAGACCACAGTAAAAAAAAGATGGCCTTTTGTAGGCATAAAGAACTAGTGCCATGATGCTTGATACAGCAAAACAACAAAACAAAAGCCCAGAGATCTCAAGAACTCCCCCCCACCTTTATTTTTCAATCAAAAACTTTGCTGAGTAAGTTTATCAAATTCTTTTCCTGCCCTCTCGAGCTGGGGTGACATTTTTCCTTTTTTTGTTCTTTGTGGCACTAATAACCCCAAAGAACTCTGGGAAGAAACAGGAAGTGTTAGCAGCATCATTGCTCTGAGCTGAACCTAAATTAATTTGAGTCAGTTTACTTAATCTCATACGTGTTCGAATGGAAGTCCACTCATCACAGATCCAAACTTTCCTGGCCCAAATTTAAGTTTACAAGTTTTGTTCAGATATCAGAGTAGGAGTTTTGTCTTTTTATAATTTTTGTTTTGAACAAAAATGGTCACTGTGGGGTTTAAATGTCTCCAGTTTGGTGTAGTCAGTTTGCCTAACATTCCTCTCTTTGTATTTCAGAATTTGGAACTTTTGTATTTATGCAACACTGCAGGGCTCAAAAGGAAATTTATCTTGTCAGGAAGTAGGGACTTATAAAGGCCTTTGTACCAAATCTTATATCCATATTGCTTTAATAGCAACTTGTTGTCTCTGTTCTGCAATTGAAAGAAAACTTAGAGAAATTATACTTGCTGCAGTAAACTGGAAGTTCATCCTGTACATTCAGTTTGATAACCGAGGAATGTCTGCCTAGTTTGTATAGAAGGAAGGAGGAAAGAAGAAAAAGTTAGGGGTCCTGGCCTCTAGTTTCTGAGATGGCCCTATTGAGCTGTGTGACCTGGGATGAATGTAGTTACCCTGCTGTGTCTGAGCCATCTTCTCTACCCACGGCATCAGGCTGGAATCTGACTCAGTAACACCCGTGTTACCAGGAGGACCAGAAACAAAGAGACAAAAGCTGTGATACAGTCTGTCTGCATGAACAGGCTTGGGCGATGCTTGAGCTTCGGGTCCCCAAAGTGTAGTAAAATGCAACTGGCTTTAGGTGACAGTTGTGTGACATAAGGTCGGAGAGCAGCTGGTGAGTTGTGGGCCACTGTGCAGAAGTGAGTGCTGTTATTGTTCAATGATGTAAGAGCCACATGAGGCCTTGTTTTCATTTCTGCTCTGGAAAGTTATAATCATATGGCATTTTGTGAGGTTTCTTTGAATGAAGAAATGCCCAGTTTTATTTGAGTCTACTCATTCTTAGGTCTAAAGGGAACTTTCCAGAAAGAACTGTGTATGCACTATCTCAGATCTTGTACATGTTTGTGTATGGGGGGAGGTATTCAGTCTGCCTTGGCTAATGTCTATATTGTATCTTGATGGCTAGGGCATATTGGTAGCCCATAAGAATGTGTTCACTGTCCACTGGCAGACTCAAAGCTTTTTACTTTTTTTAGTCCTTGGGCACTGGGAAGTCCATCCCTTGTAAGATCATGGCAGTTCTTTCTTTCTTTCTTTCTTTCTTTCTTTCTTTCTTTCTTTCTTTC
>NW_026596149.1:15849381-15857385 GCF_907164565.1 Psammomys obesus
TTCTTTCTTTCTTTCTTTCTTTCTTTCTTTCTTTCTTTCTTTCTTTCTTTCTTTCTTTCTTTCTTTCTTTTCCTTCCTTCCTTCCTTCCTTCCTTCCTTCCTTCCTTCCTTCCTTCCTTCCTTCTTTCCTTCCTTCCTTCTCTCTTCTTTCTGTTTATTTTTATTTTGTGCATCATGTGCATGCAGTCTGTGGAGGCCAGAAGAGGGGTTGGAACCCCTGAACCTGGAGTTGCAGGGGGTTGTGAGCTACCACGTGGGTACTGGAATACTAGTTCTGTCCAAGAACAGCAAGTGCTCTTAATAGTCGAACCATCTTTTCAGCCTTCTGGGCAGTTCTTAACGAAAACAGCTTCTTACTAAAGTAAGCATTGGCTATGTTTAAAGAAGAGATAAACAAGATAGTTAATATATTGTGTGTTAACACAGAGGCTCGGGATAGAACTTTGAACCTAAGGGAACAGTGTACATTCACACTGCCATTCAACTTTCTTCTGAAAAGATGCTGTCCTCACACTGACCTGGTTGTCCGAGAGCAATGAGTTAAAAGTGATAAAATGCCACCAAAGTTGAGAGTTATGTCTTAGGCAATATATGAACCCCGTGTTAATCAGTCTTTTCATCACTCTCAAAGTACCTGCCATAAAGGGAGAAAGTAGTTACAGCTCATTGTTTCAACGGTTTCTATCTGAAGTTATTGACTCATGTTTTGGGGCCCCATGGTCACGGTGGTGGGAGCGTGGTGCTGAGGCTGGTCGCCTTGTGATATATATGAGACATGATAAGTGGGGGTGGGGCCAGGACAAGAAACAGGAACGTGACCCCAGTGACCTAATTTCTCCTGCTGGGCCTTGTCTCTACTCTTTCCAGAGCTGCTCCACATAGCCCCATCAACTGAGGGTTAACCCTTGAATACATGAGCCTGTTGTGGGGAGGGGTCAGTTTATACAGAAACTATAACAATACCGGTGGCTTTTCTTATATGATTAGATGGATGTTTTACACACTGACTAAAGAAGGAATCTATTGTGTTTTTCTGATTTTCTGGAAAAAAAAATAGTTTAAAAATAGACATTGGTAGAACATTTGTAAGACTGCAGATTGTTAAAAGGTTTGTAAAACAGAGCAAATGACAGCATAGTAATTGAAGGAAGGTAGGTGTGATGCTTTCCAGTGGGAAGGGATGGGGTTTAAAGATTTTACCATTTTTATGCGTGTGTGCGTGCATGCGTGCATGCATGCATGTGTGCGAGCGTGAGAGCATATACATGTGTTGTGTGGAGGTCAGAGGACAGTTTTCCAGAGTCAGCTCTCTCCTTTCCTCTGTGGGTTCCAGGAGTCAAACTCAGGTCATCAGGCTTGTGCAGCAGGGGTTTCTATCTGTTGAACCATCTTTCTGGCACATATGTATATCTGCATTCTATGTGAAGCCTATTATTTAATTAACTAGTTAGCTTCTTTTCTTCCCTCCCTCCCTCCCTCCCTCCCTCCCTCCCTCCCTCCTTTCCTCCCTCCTTCCCTCCCTGTCTCCATCCCTCCCTCCCTCCTTATTTGGTTTTGGCCCAACTTTTTCTTTAGTGTCCTGTCCTGTTCAACACACACACACACACACACACACACACACACACACACTGATCTTCTTGTGGGAGGGGAAAGCAGGGACTCTCTCGGATTCTATGAAACATCGGGAAGGCAGAATGCAGCCGTGGTTACCTGTGTGCTTTCTGTATAGTTCAAGTGCACAGGCAACCTCCTTTTACTTAGGATGGGCAAGGAAGGTTGTTGTTTTTTTTTCCCCTCCCTCTCTGCAGTTTTATTTCCTGAGAAAAATAGGTATCAAATTATGCGTCTCTGTTTCCTGGTAAATGTAGTCATTTTGTTTTGTTTTTTCCCTACATTTGATCAAAACTAATAATGAACCGAATTATGTTACTGGCATCTGTAATTCCAAGTGCAGGTTCCTGTGCAGTCCCCTATTAAGTGTAATTGAAATAAGGAGCAGGGCATGTTCACAGAGAACATCCAGATCTAAGGATCCTGAGATGAGCCTTTGAGTGGATCGTGGGTTAATCGGATTATTCAAAAGTTGGTCTTCACATAGCAGCTGCTGATTAAGCATCGGCTGTGTGCCTGCCACTCTTCCTATAGTGTTGTGTTCTTCCGTTATCTTTGTTTTGTTGGAGACAGGATCTCATCTGTGGTACAGGCTGGCCTTAAACTCTTGGGAGTCTTGTTGCCTATACCTCCTACATGCTGGAATGACAGTTGGGAACCAGCACACATAATTGCTTACATTTGTTCATTGGGGTAGGGGAGACAGAGACAGAGAGACACAGAGAGAGAACAGACACACAGTGAGTCGGAGACACACACACAAAGGAGAGAGACAGACAGACAGTGTATTTGGGCCAGAGGACAACTTTGGGAGTCATTTCTCAGGCACTCTTCACCTTGTTTTTATGACAGCCCCTTTCATTGTCCTGGAACATATGGATTAAACGAAACTGGCTGACCAGCAAGGCCCAGGGACCGGATGTTTGTACTCCTAAGTTCTGAGACTGCTAGAGTGTACCACCACGCTGCACTTCCTCATGTTTCCTTGCAAGCATTTTGCTGATAGGTATGTCCCCAGCCTTGCCTTCCAATATCCTAAGTAGCTAAATGGAAATTTTATTGCTTCTTTTTTTATTATGACGTCTGTCTTCAAAACCTCAGCTATATCTCCAGGTTAGTGAGAGTTTATCTCCCTTATTTCATAGAAGGAAGACTGAGGCCCTCTTTCATTCTAGTACATTCGTTCTTATTCCCTTTTGCTGTATCTACAAGGAAGGGAAGCAAGCCCCGAGACTCCTCTGAGTTGGAGTGGGGAGTGAGATTTGAGAAGTCTTCCAGAAAGTTCTGTCTATTTTCCAGCTCACACCCTTGGAGGGGCTAAAGAGTGGAGGTGTTCATGCTGGTCGGTGGTTTATCAGGCTGCACGTGGCCAAGCATATCTGTGAATGTGGTCTGACTCAAAATGTTGAGGTGTGTTTGCTTTCCTTGAGCGGCTCAGTTATGCGGCCTTTGGGGGTGAAGGTAATAGATGACAGTATCCTGTTGCTGTGTCACAGGAGGCAGGACGGTTTGTCCTCTGTAGACTCCTGTACATTTGCTAAGTTCTTTCAAGTAAATTAGGGTGTTTTTATTTACTGTGCATAAATTGTCAGCCTACTTAGTTGAGTCCCCATGCATATTTAAATGATAGGATTTATTAAAATTTGATGTATATGTAAATTTATGTCTTAAGCAAACACACAAAAGCCCCGAAACTTGTGTGAATTACTCAGCCAAATGATGGAGCTCTGCAGGCCCAGTTGCTCCCAGGGCTGGTGCTCATTTTAGGATTCTGGTTGCCTGCTTGGCGCAACGCTTTTTGTGTATGTGTTTAAATGGTCTATGTGTGTTTTGTGTGCTCTATGTCTCTGTTTATGTGGCTATGTGCATGTGTGTCCAAATGCATGTGGAGGCCAGTGTTTGACTTGAGGGTGTTTTCCTTGATTGATCCTCCACCTTGTGTTTTGAGATAGGGTCTCTCACCTAACGTGAGCGCATTGGTCCAGACACTGGCTGGCTGCCAAGTTCCAGGGCTCTGCCCTTTCTCACCTCCATAGTCCTGGGAGTATGGACCGTGCTGCCCTACCTGGACTGTTATGAGGTGCTGGGGATCTGAATTCAGTCCTCACACTTGGCAGGTAGGCAGGATCTCGGCCAGGAAATGTTTCCTTATGCGTTGTAAGCTTGGGTGAAGCCATCAGTCAGGCACAGTTGTTAAGCATCTGTCTGGTTTGAAGTTCTCAAGTCATAAACATCACCCAGAACACGGGACCCTGTCTGTCAGACAGCCTCTGGGCAGTTCAGATTCCAGAAAGCTGTCTTGTAAGTTTCTTCACTTTCTGAGTTCTCATGACTGAGTAGCCATTGCCTAGTTTACCTTAACTACTAGTACTCGGAAACATAGTGTGTAAGAGACAGGTGGCTTACTCACTTTGTGACAATTTGGGATGACGCTGTAATTTTTTCTTTTTAATATTGGCATAATATGGGAAATATTATATTCGGGGTTTGTTCAAAGTGCCAGAACCAAGGAGATCATGTCTGTGCAAATTCTAAAACTTAAGTTTCTTCCTGGGCCGGGCTTGGTGATGCACATGATTAATCTCAAGACTCAGGAGGCAGAGGCAGGTGAATATCTTGAGTTAGGGTCAGCCTGGTCTACATAGTGAGATATTGTTTCAAAACAAAAGAGTTCCTCCCCCCCCCATGAATGGCAAACTTACTGAGAGGTATGGAAGTAGCTCCTTGCCGCAGAACACTAGAAAGAGCATTGCTTCTCTCCTCTCCTGTCCCCTCCCCTTCCCTTCCACCTTCTCTTAAACCCCCTCTCTTTTTTCAAACTTCTTTTACTTGACTCTGTGTCCGAATTCAGTCCTTTCTGGCTTAAATGCAAATTCCTGGCACAAGAAACCCTAATTTGGTACTCTGATGCCAAACCCTCTTGTATTCAGGTTGAGTTTTCTAATGCAAAAATCTGAAATGCAAGGTTGTCTGAAATCCAGAACTTCTTGAGACCTGAAGAGGCACCGCACACAGAAAAAGTCCACACCGAGAAGCTCAGATTCCTAGTGTGAGCAGCGCTGTATAAGAGTTGGGCATGGAGGCGCCTGCCTGTGGTCCCAGCATGGTGAGTTCTAGGCCAGTCATAGCTGAATACCAAGACAGTTTCTAAAACAGCAGCAAATTCCCCTGATACTAACTAACTTCAGGCTGTGTGTATAAGGTGTTTACGTAAGAAACGTAAGAAACTTCACATCTAAACTTGGGTCTCTATCATTTCATATTGTGAATTTGTATCCTCCAAACTCTGAGAGAAACAAAAATAAAAGTCCCAAGTCCAAAACACTTTATGTCCTAAGTATTTTAGATAAGGGAGTCTCAATTTGTAGTGATATTTAACTTGGTAGTTCACAATTTCATCTTTATTTATGGCAAATAAATAACTTGTAACTAACCAGTTGATGAATAAATGCACTTCCAAGATGGAGTACAGCTGATGAATGTTGAAATATTTCCCCCCTCATAGAAGGCTGTTCTAGTCGCATTCCTGTTGCTATGATAAAATTCCCCAACAAAAGGAAGCTAGGGAAGAAAGGGATTTATTTGGTATTGGTTTTAGTCTACCATTTAAGGGAAGTCAAGGCAGGAACTTCAACGAGCATGGCAGAGCACATCCGCAGTCAGGAGCAGAAAGAAATGAATCCTTGCTTGTTTGCAGGTATATGAATTTCTCTATTCATATGAAGTTCAGGGTTCCCTCGCCTAGGAAGTGGTGCTGTTCACAGTGAGTTGAATCTGCCCACATCATTTAATTTAATTAAGATACTTTCCTATAGAAATGTCCATAGGCCAATCTAATGTAGACAGTTCTTCATTGAGACCCTTTTCCGAGGTGATTGATTCTAGCTGGTGTCAGGTTCATGATTAAAGCTAACCATGACAGAGGCTTACTTTACAATATTTATTTAATTGTTTTTATTTGTGGTGTGTATGTATATGTGCTTGTGTTTGTGATTCGTTAGTGCATGTGTGTGTGTGTTTGACATTTCCTCACCCTCTATAGTTTGAAACAATGTCTCTCATTGACCTGGAGCTCACTGATTCTGATAGAATGGCTGGCTACCCAGCCCTGAGATTATAGGCATTTAACTACTACATCTGGCTTTGCTTTATGTGGCTGCCAGGACCCGAACTCAGGTCCTCATGCTTGCACAGCAAGCCCTTTATCAAATGAGTCATTTTCCTAGCCGGGGAGGCTTATCCCATACATGTTCCTGCCTGTGGACAGCTGACTCTGCTCCCTTTAAAGTTCCTGTAGTTTACATTGTTTTAGTTTAGGGGACCCACTAAACACGGTGGGTTAGAAACAAAAAGTTACTGTGGGAGTTACTGCCTCCAGCCCTAGTATCTTCTGGAATGCCTATTATTTCCAACATATCTTATTTCCTAGTATTGGGGTATGAATCTGATTGCAAAAAAAAATTAGCATTTCTTATGCCGGAGCAGCAATTTGTGTCAGATTTCAATCCATTTGGAGTGAAAACCAATGACGTCTGGTTGAAAAATGGAGAGTAAATTGCTGTCCTAATCAAGGTAAGTCAAACTCTGAGCGGATGGGAGATGGCACCACTCCATGGACCCTCTGCCCCAGACAATCAGTCCATCTCATTTGATGATGGGGGGAGGCAGGTCTTGTCTGTTCTCAGGAAGGCTGCGAGTTGGCCGGTGAGAGCGGGAAGCAATGTGCTTAGTCAGACATTATTAGCAGAATGAGCCGGGTGACAAGGTGAATATAAATAAAAGGGGATGATGGTTACACTTGGCACTCAACACTGCTTTTCATCTTCAAAGCCATTTGCAGATGCGTTCTTCTCAGTTTCTAATGAGCCCTGGCTATTTGCACTTAGTTTCTTAAGAACGCGGAAGTTATGAATTTTCAGAGATCAAATTTTGGTCCCAAACTTGGTTGTGCTTCATTTAGATTCCTTTGAGATTTTCCTCTTGGATTGGGATCTTTCGAAAGGTCTCAGATTGTGTTTCCTGAGCTCATTTTGGAATTCCTAGTGTGTGGCGTGATGTAGCTCCGAGTTAGACGTACAGTACTTCACATCCCTTTAGTGTAAATCTTTGTGGGTTTTTTTTTCCTACCTGGAAAAAAAAATCAACCTTTTCTCTTTGTTCTGAGTTGAGAAATAAAACAAAGAACTGCAAGGTAAACACAGGATAAAAAGAGCTTTTGGAGAATAAAGTATGTGGAAGTTAATAGAAAAGCTAGAGAAGAAGCCGAGAATGTGCTCCAGATGGTAGGTTGAGAAGGCAAGAATTTAGTTTTTTTGTTTGTTTTTGTTTTTAAATGGTATAAAATAAAATGAGACATGAAGGTCCAGCCTCTGAATGAATGACTGAGTGAATGATTAGAATGAAAGAGAAAATGAAGGTGAGGATTCCATAAAGGCAGTGATTCCATAAAGTGTCCTAGAACTGGAGAAATTGACAGAAGTCAGTGGTCCTCCACACCCTCAATTAGGTTGCCATTAGACAGTGTTGCGACACTTAGGAGCCTCAAAAGACCCGAATTTTAGATGGCGCTAGAGCCCTTGAGGGTGGAGGTGGGCAGCATGTGGAGGGATGCGGTCACTTTGGAGGATAAATGTGTTTCTAATTGAAGATTAAAACCTTTTCACATTACGTTTTTTATTGTGTGTGTGTGTGTGTCCGAGTATGCGTACGTATGTGTGTATGCAAGTGTGCGCATGTGCCTGCCGTGGGTTGTGCAGGTCTCTCTTTCCACCAGAGACTGAACTCTGCGGTCCTGAGACTTGGCGGCTGTTGCTTTTATCTCACTAGCCTCCACCTTAAGGTACCTCCATCCACCTAAGCTACGGGTTAAACTGTGAGAACACATAAGAAAAACATTTTCAGCAGATAGGGGCTGGCGCATTCTCCACTTGGTCCTCTCTTAGGGGCTTCCCAGAGAGTGCACTCTGTCAGCAGCAGAGAGAAACCGAAAGAAGACAACTGCAGATCCTGTAAAAAGGGGAGATGACGTAAAATCTCTCTACAGCCCCTATGTCCAGTTAGGAAAGCTCCCGGGTAGATTAGACTAGACAAACAGGTAGTAGTGGCCACTGCCACAACTGAAAGTTAATACTGTTTCCATACTTGATCCATTCTTTTACTTTGTATATGTATATTATGAATGTATGTATGTATGTATGTGTGTGTGTGTATGATCTGTGTGTATGTTATGTATTTATGTGAATGTGCGTGTGGAGGACATAGGTCAACATGAAGCGTCTTCCTTTATAACTCTCAATTTTATTTCTTGAGACAGTCTGGCTGAACCCAGAGAGTGCTCACTGATATGCTTGACGGCCTTTAAGGAGCTCCAGGGATCTTCCTGCCTCTGCTCTT
>NW_026596149.1:15857485-15862925 GCF_907164565.1 Psammomys obesus
CCAATGTCCCCAGCCCCAAGGTTCTTTATTTTAGTCTGAAGAGGAGCTGTAATTATAGTTTTGTTGGCTTCTTTATGTTCTTAAGAGCTAGCTCAGGCAGTGGGTGATTCCTGTTCTATTTTCTGTTGGAATTTAAATGTCTTGATGAACACATCAATTCATACAGTAATTCTTTTTCAAACCAGAGATGGCATTTGCAATGCGAATAGTCTTTTCAGCAAAACTTTTCCTACTTGATAATAAGCATAAAAACATTACCCTATTCATTATACAATCATTTTTACAGCTCTCAAAGAATTGTTACAGCATGATAAAACGCTCTCCATACACTGTTAGATAAAAATTGGGTTAGATTCTGAATTTTTTATGAACTGACAAAAATGTACGACAAGAAACCATTTTTTTTTTTTTTTGAGACGATAAGAAATACATGAAAATTATTTCCCCTAGGTGTTAGGGTTAAAATGATTTTTGATTACTGTTTTATTTAATTTTATTTTTCTGGATGTTTATCAAAATTGCATTCACGCAACAATGTAAACATCGCTGGAAATGTGACTTGCCATTTGCCGGAAGAAGCATGTTTTAAGCCGTAGGAGAGGGCATAAAGAGAGGCTGGGATGGTTGCTTACTGAGGAAGGTGCTTGCTGGACAAGCAAGAGACCCTGACCCCCAGCACACCCATAAAACACATAAGGCACACACATTTAGTACCTGGGGGAGGGGCAACAGGCAGGTCTCTGATGCTTCCTGACTGAATCTGTGAGCACCCAGGACACACTTTAGCTTCCCCATGCTTATACGTATCTGTGTACCCTTGCTGCCAGATGCCTGTACAGGCACAGATGCACATGCAGGAAGAAAGGCCTGGAGTGGTGTGAGGTCTGATTCTCCCGCTCATCCCTGGGGGGTTTTCTCTTTGTTGCCGGTATCATTCGTTCCCTTTGAGTTCTGTTTAAAATGATCCATTTGGTACATTTATGTCAATGCCTGACTTACACACTTCCCTTCCATGCTGTCTTGTGAGATACAGATGAATTCAGAGTTGAATCACTGTGGCATCCCAAAGACTTTATCAACACCACCCATTTGATAATTGTCACAGAAGCCACTGATACTCAATTTATTAATAGGTTCATTCATGGACACGTGCCACCCCCTTTCCAGAAAAGCTGTGTCTGACAACATTTTTCAGGTGGGATGCCTTATTTAAAATTGACAAATAAACAGTCTTAGTGTAACACAGATGGTTTCTAAGATTGCTTCTCCTTTGACATAGTCTGCTCTCAATGCCACCACGGTCAGTAACAGTCTAGAGAGCGTACCACGTGCTGCTGGGAGAGGGAAACAGGATTGTTTGTAGTTTCGTAGGCTTTGAAATCCCTGTGCTCTCCTTTAACAAGCTTGACATTATTGAATTAAATTAATAGTTTTTGTTTGTTTGTTTGTTTTTTTAAGAAAGCCAAGAATTGGTGGTTTAGGATGTGTTCCAAAGTCTCAAAGTGTGGCTTTCCAGAGCAGGTGTGTGGTACTCAAATACTAGACTCAGGGATATGTAAGGTGAGTGTGTGTGTGTGTCTGTCTTGTTGGTTTTTTGTTTGTTTATTTAGTTGAGAGGTTTTTTTTGTTTTTTTTTTTTTTTATTGCTAAGTGCAATGTGCCTTGGAGCTGGCTTTGCTTCTCTCCCCTCAAGGCTGCTCAGCAGCGGTCCCTCTCGGTGTGTGCCTCCTCCAGGATAAGGGTGTGCACTTTCATATAAGGTCTTATTTTTGATTCTTCGTCTGGCAGTTCTCTTTCTGAATTCTTCGCTTTGTATAACTGTATCTACAGCGGAACCAGCATCTTAAAGTCACCATGATAAACCCTCCTACTCCAAGGTCACATGATCTTTGAGTTTGGCTACCAGGAAATGTCCAAGTCTGGTCACGACAGACCTCGATAAACCATCTGACATCAAATCTCCCAGAGAGTGCTGTTAACCTGTAAAATCCCTAGGGGTTAAAGGGTTTCTTCTCGGCTCCTGGGGTAAGTCCAGTGTGAGCTCATCCCACACATGCAGTATGTATCATCTACTCCCCTTGGTGTTTTTTGTTTTTTTGACAAAGGCTCCCCCTCTCTAGAAGTTCACCCAGTAGGGCAGACTAGCTGGCCTGTGAGCTGCAGGGCTCTGTTTGTCTCAGCCTCTGTTGTGGTGGGATGTGTAAGTGCCAATGCCTGGCTTTTCTTTTGAACACTGTCTGGGAATTGCTTACAGGCAGATCCTCATGCTTGGAAGTCGAGCACTTGATTAAGCTATCTTCCCAACTCCAGATATTTAAATATCCACTTGCTGTAATTAAGCCCTGTAGAACATAACCGTAATCTCAGTACTTGGGAGACAGAGGGAGGAGATTCTTGAATTCAGTGTCATTCTTGGCTACATAGAATGTTTAAGACCAAACCTGAGCTACTGGAGATAGTGTCTCAAATCATCCTTTCCCCAAGCCCCAAAAGCTGAAATTAAAATCCAGTTCCTTAGTTACACCAGGTATAGTTCATGTGCTCAGGAGCCACATGGAACCTGTGAGTACTGTGTCACTAGGGAGGTATAGAAAGTTTCTTTGGATGGTGTTGACATTAAAGTAAGTTTTCTAATAACATCCGGTGAGTGGCTTTCTATACCCATTTTCTCCCAGACAAAGCTTTGCTTAACTCATGCTACAATTAGTTGTATTCTGTAAGTATGCCCCAAAGAAAGCAATGAGGCAGGGTGAGGCTAAAAGGGGGAGAAGGTTTATTGTATTCAATGTAATTCAGATGAAATGATAGAGAAAATACACAATTAATACTAAAGAGGCATCATAAATTCTCAGCCTTTTAGAGTTAAAAAGAATCTTTGATTGCTTGTAATCAAACCTCTTATTTAACTGATGAGGAATTTGAGGCACAGAAAGGTTAATTTATGTCCTACAGCTTGATAATGGCTTAGTTAGTCCATATTCAAGTTAATGGTCCTTTTCACTGGGCCAAGGCGACTTTCGCAGTAAGTTCCCATAGTGTAGATCTGTGGCCCCTCTGCTTTGGAGACAGAGGAGGCGACTGTGTTGTACGGCTTATAGTAATAAATGGAAGGTGCCTTTAGAAGCAGCGCGCTCAACTTTCTTTATATATCTTTGGAAAAAGAATCCTGCCACCTTTTAATAGACATCTTTAACTTTGGTTTTGAAATTACAGAGTTTATTTAAAAATAGGAACCAAAAGGGGATGGGAGTGTAGCTTAGTGGAGGATTTAGAGGTTAGGGCACTCTCTCTCTCTGTCTCTGTCAGTCTGTCTGTCTGTCTCTCTCTCACACACACAGGCACACTGAAAAGGAAATATGCTTCCTTCTAAAAAATTGCTCTTTTTGTGGGTTAGAGGTGAAAGTGTTGCTGTTAGGAAAAGGATTTGGTATTTAAAATATCCTGTTATTAGCCAGGCATGGCCAACATGCCTGTCTGTAATCATTTGGTACGTGGAGGCTAGAGGATCAGGAGTTCAAAGCCAGCCTGGGCTGTATGAGAGCCTGGACAAAAAGTAACAACAAACAGAAACTTAAGCAAAATATCTTTGAGCATGTGTGCGTGTGTGCATGTGTCTGTGCTTGTGTGTGTATGTGCTTTATTTTCATTTCTGTGAGTCGTTGGATGGAACTCAGGGCCTCCCACGTGCTAAGGAGCACCTGAGCAGTAAAGCTAATTTTCAGCCTAAAATATCCCATCTTTATTTTGCTGAGCCTAATGGATCGATCAGTCGTTACCAGTAAGACTTGACCTCCTATCCCATTTAAAGTAAAATAGGCCTGAAAAAAGGGAAGTAAATAGAAATGCCTGTGAAAGCTGTGTGCCATTCTTGTGTTTAATAGCTTTTCCCCAGAACTATCTATTTCCATAGGCCACATTAGTGGCTGAGAGCTGGCTGCGTGGTGATTTATTCTAGCCTCAGTGGCTACCTGCTGGGACAAGATTGTATTTTGTTAGGATTATTTTTTACTGTGTTCTGTCGATTATGCCTTTCAAATGTATCTTGAGCTTGTTTTCTTTATTCCTTCTTTGCTGTTTTAGTTTCACCCCTTACCCGTTGCCTCTAGCTTTTCACTGCTGTGACAAAATACTTGAGAAAAACAGACAAACAAAAAACAAAAAACAAAAAAAAAAATCAAACGGAATGAAGGAAGTTGGATTTTGGCACACAGTTTCATGGGAGTGGTGAGAAAGAGAAAGCCCCAGGTAGTCAGGATTCATGCTCAATTGTCCTTTACCTTAGTCAGGGTCTCTCACAAACCTGGAAGTTTCCAACTCATCTTACCAGCCAGCTTGTTCTGGGTTCCCCTTTCTCTACCTTCCAAGGTTGGAATTAGGGGCAGGTTGTCATCCCATCCAGCCCTTGTGCTGCTTCTGGGGATCTGATCTCAGTTCCTCGTGCTTACCAGGCAAATACTTTAGCAGCTGAGCTATCTCTCCAGCCTTTGATCTATCTGTCTGCCTATCTATCTGTCTGCCTATCTATCTGTCTGCCTATCTATCTATCTATCTATCTATCTATCTATCTATCTATCTATCTATCTATCTATCTATCGTATCGTCATTGATGTTGAATTTTATTCCTTGGCCATTTATCCTTCTGTTTGCTTTATAAAACATAAGCCTCTATGCTCAGAGAGTATTGAATGAAAAAAAAAAAAAAAAGAAGGTAATCCAGTTGTCTGGAGGTGCCTTGTATCTTTGATTGTCATCCTGTTTGTTTATTCATGAGCAATATGCCTAGATTACTGCTTAATGAACCATTTAAGGTGGTTTTATATTTTCTATCATAAAGCAGGCATTTTTCTTCTTTTGTATTTTGATTGAGAAATAGCCCGGGCTCCTCCCAGCTGTGTTTTTTGGTGCAACAGGTGGATAAGTAAATATGCAGGGAATTGAATTTCAGAGTTGGGTGCCTGGCATTTTGCAGCCTTTTCCTGGTGACTGTAGCTGTTTTCACACTTTCTTGACATTGCATGGAAGGTTCACTCACACTCTTTCTTTTTTCAAATAGCAAATAATTATGATTTTTATTTTATTATTTTTTAATTGCAAACAAGTTCTTTTCTCATAAGGTATACCCCAACCACAGTTTTCCCTCCCTCCACTCCCCGCTGCTCCCCTCTCTCCTAGAGCCACTCTCCTTTCCTTTTCTGGATTCACCATCTTCTATGAACCTACAGCTGATCAGAGATCCAAGTATTTTCTAGGAAAGAAACCTTAGTAATGCTAGAGGTAGGCATGTGTGTCTGTGAGTCTGTGCTGTGTGCATGTGTATGTGTGTGTGTGTTAAGGAAGTGATATTCTTGGACCAACGTGTGAGCTACACATTATTCCACTGCTAGTACTATGTTTCTTTCTTTCTTTCTTTCTTTCTTTCTTTCTTTCTTTCTTTCTTTCT
>NW_026596149.1:15862935-15867413 GCF_907164565.1 Psammomys obesus
TCTTTCTTTCTTTCTTTCTTTCTTTCTTTCTTTCTTTCTTTCTTTCTCTCTCTCTCTCTCTTTCTTTCTGTCCACCTTTGCCTTTTTGCTGACTTCAGTTTTTATCCACATGTGAAATAGAAGAGCACCTTGAATTATACATATATTTACAAATTATATATATAAACAGTTTACATGCCATATAATATGTATATTACTATGCTATATAATATGTATATGTAATTACATATAGAGTAAAAACATTTTTAGAGAGTGTCCCAGGCTGGCCTTGAACTTGCCATGAAGCCAGGGTTGACCTTGAGCTTCAGATCCTCCTGCTTTCCTTCACAAATTCTGCGTGTTGGCATGTCGGGTGTGCACTGTCACTTCCAGTTTATACGGTGTTGGATATCACCCCTAGAGCTTCATGCACTTTAGGCCAGCGGTCTCCCAAATGAGCCACGTCCTTAGCCCCAAACAAATAAAGATCTGTTTGCGGCAGGGTGGTGACACACACCTTTAATCCCAACACTTGGAGGCAGAGGCAGGCTGATCTCTTGAGTTCAAGGCCAGCCTGGTCTACAAAGTGATTTCCAGAACAGCCAGGGCTTCAAAGAGAAAACCTCTCTTGAAAAAAACAAAACAAACAAGCAAACCTTTAAGAATGCCAGGTGTTTGTGCTGTCCACCAGAGCTGAAGGTAGCTGGCCTTATTAAAGGCTGCTCCTGCTATCCCATGGGCCACAGATGATCAAGGTTGTAGGATTCTACGGGACCTGTCTGTAGTTATACCTCTTTTCTCTTTCCAGACATAACAGAGTATAAATGAGGACTGGCAGAGCTGTTGTATGATGGGGAAAGTCTTACCCATTTCTGATTTGTGAAAATGAGCAAACCATTGTGCCAAGGTTTATAGAACTGTTCTTAGTCCCTATTTGCTGTGATACAGGACTGGACTGGATATGGGGCCCCGAGGCTGAGGTGGGTTTGTGGCATCACGGCAGCAGAGGAGAAATGGCTAGCTACCTGTCTGATGTTGGCAGGGGGGCTGGTAGTTGGACCATATTTGCTGGTGAAAAATGTGTCCATGTGAGTGGTGCTAATGACCTCTAGAAAATAATTAGCTTTGCTGTGCTATGACCTTTGTTGTTGACGCGGTGTAGAGATGTGATGTGCCGTCGGTCTAATTCCTGGTATTTCCACTTGGCAACTGCTTTACTCTGCTTCTGAAATGCTACAAGC
Source organism: Psammomys obesus (assembly GCF_907164565.1). Taxonomy (NCBI): domain Eukaryota; kingdom Metazoa; phylum Chordata; class Mammalia; order Rodentia; family Muridae; genus Psammomys; species Psammomys obesus. The sequence goes on from NW_026596149.1 coordinate 15,864,156, forward strand.
TAAGTGGGTTAACATGGCAAATCTGACTAGAGGGCTCTGATCTTTTGTTTTTGGTTGTCCTTAGATAACTTCCTGAAGAATGAATTAAGGGAAGAGGGCACACTTATCAGCATGGAGAGACACTTGCCAGTTTCCAAGATGCAGAACTCATCCTCACTGTTGGAAAAGCAAACCGGCCCAGCAAATGGGAATGGGGATCTTGATTCAGGTAGGACTCTGTATATTTGATTTTTTTTTTTTTTTTTTTGAAATTTGGCTCATTTTCTTGAGATGCTCAGGGAACAATGAGGACACATTTCTAGGTCTCATCTACCGCTGCCGCTGGTTTGTGGCATTTGCTGTCCCAGCCAAGCCACAGGGTACGGCAGTCTTCATGTTACATAGATTTTGGGTCAGTGTTAATATTGACCATCCGAGACAGAGTGGGCTAGGTTGCAGTGAGGTGATACAGCGCGTCCAGGTCTCAGTATCTTCGGCTAGTGTGTGTTTGTGAGTATCTGTGCTGTCCCACCAGATGTCATGGTGCTCTCACAGTTTGTGACTGCACCATCCCTCTGTGCTGCACCTCAGTTGTCCCAGGTTACTTTGAATGGGAAAAGAAGAAGCATAGGTTTAGACATCACTGCTGTCCTCTCCGAAGTAGAGAGAAGGTCTTTGCAAAGTCTGTAGTGTGAAAGGAATTTAGGTTTTTGAATTTGTGTGATGTAATCAGATAAAACAAAGCAACCAAACCAAACCAAACCAAACCATACTGTTTGATTGGATTTTAATGTTTAATGGATTTATAAATGCATCTTTAAAATATTTGTGCACTGATTTACTTTTAAAAGGATATTCTTTTTCTGAAAATAGAAGTGCATGATTTATATATCGGCAAATTAAATAAGGGCAAGAGAGCTTTATGAATCATTAATATTTGCAACAGTGAATTGAGACAAAATGTCGCCCATTAACTTAGGGGGGAGAGTTGACCATTGTCTAATGAGATTATCAGGTTTGTGTTCACTTTAAAATAATGAAGTGTGTGTGTGTGTGTTCACTCATATGTCATGGTGCACATGTGCATGTCAGAGTCAGAGGACAACTTGGAGGAATGAGGTCTCTTCTACCATGTAGGTCTTGGGGATTAAACTCAGTCTTCAGGCCTGGGAGTGAGCATCTTTACCTGCTGAGCCATCTTGCTGGCTCCATCTTTGGGATTTCATCAAACTCGTCAATGCTGGAGTAAAAAATTGCTTGATATCATTGACCTTACTAGATTAGGTTTCTCCATTTTATCTTTATCCGTAAAACTGTAGAAGGTGAGTATCTTAGGACAAAGGTTCACAGTATCTGTTTCAGAACCAGGCCAGTCCTCCTAGTTTTTCTGCACATAAAGGAGTAAGGAACAAGCACAGCAGGCACCTTGGTCCTCTGCAGAAAAATGGAAATACTTCTCTGAGAGACCCTCACCCCTGGGCTGAAGGTTCATACTAATTGTTCTTTTGTTGAAATGTAGATTTGGCTTCTTACTCGTGTGTGTGTCTCTGTGTGTGTTTATGTGTGCTCGAGTGCAAGCTTGTACATGCTGTTGACCTCAGGCATCTCTTTCAGTTGCTCTCCACCTTACTTATTTTTAGTGATTATTAATAACAATTCAGGCAGAAATTTGTGAGTCACATGCAGGGGTCAGAGGACAACTTTTATATCCATGTTATCAGGCCTCTGCCACAAGCGGTTTCACCCTTGAACCTTTTCACCAGGATTCCACCTTATTTTTTGAGGAAAGGTCTCTTGCTGACCGAGAGGGTCTGCCAGTTTTGCTGGACTGGTTAGCCTGCGAGTCTCTCTGCCTCCCCAGCACCAGGATTACAGGCATGTACTACTGTGCTTTGGTCTCCTGTGGATGCTGGATCCGAACCCAGGTCCTCATGGCTATACAGCAAGCACTTCACTGACTGGGGCACGTCTCTAGCCACACTTGTACTTTTTAAAAATATGATGCTGAAGATTGAACCAATGGCTTTGAGTATGCTAGGCAGGCCCTCTGCTATCAAGCTACAGTCTCTTTTTTATGCCTACTGAGTGAAGTCGTTTTACCCTTTGGAAGTTCTGGGCATTTCCTGTATTTTTACAGTGCATCCTCTGCAACGCATTGCTGTCTGTGGCTGTGTCATTTTCAGTGATAAGTTTTCATTTTCACGCAGCTGCCACAATTCTCTCTAGCATTAAGTAGATTCTGAAGCTCATTACTGATAATCTACTGTCAGGAAGTTATTCTTCCTGACAAGTTCTTCAAAATGATATCAGAGTCTGGGGGATTCCAGGCTGAAAGCCCATCATAGATACTCATTCATGTTCTTGACTTTTCGTGTAGTGGATGGTTTAAATCATGCAAGATGTCCCGATCTTTAATACTAAGATTTCTAAGTAATAACAAGTTATGTTTATATTTAGCAGCTTCTGACCCACTGTGCTGTGGGCTTACGCATCCCTGTTTTTTAGTATTTCAGTATGTTCTTGTCTGAAGGAGGCTTTGAGGGTGCTGTTATTTCTTTTGATTAAATTAACCTTTTTGTGTGTGACTTTCATAGATGAGTACAATGTATTTTCATCCTGCCTCCACCTCCCAGCTCCTTCTGTGTTTCCCTGTTGCCCTTCTCAAATTTATGTCTTCTTTCTCCATTGTCAATGTTGATGTACCTATAGACTCCATTGATTCCCGTTAGTGTATAGAGTATAGAGTATATACTCTACTTGAGTATAGAGCTGACCCAGTGGGCATGGGGAAACTATCAGCGAGCTTGTCCTGGAAAAAACAAAGAGAAACAGACTCTCCCTTTCTTTATAGCCATCACTGCCTGTAGTTCTTCAACTAGGGCTGGGGTCTATGTGCCCTTCTCCCACCCGTCCTACAATGTTGGTGGGTGTGGTCTTGTGTGGGGAACCATGTTGTCAGTTTATGTTTGGCACATAGCACCACAGATTTTAGAAGAGAGTCTAGAACTTTAATAGACTAAGAAGACCGATTTAGTCTTAAAACCACATCTAGTTTTGAGCATTAAAACATGATTACATGGTAAAGTATGATTCTTCAAGCTGGTATTTCTTCAACTTGTTGAAACTTAAACTCCCTTCTTTTCTAGAGTCGTTTATGAAGAGATCTGGTCCGTGACTCACTGGGACATGCTTAGGGATGCTCAGAACCTTACTGTTGAAGGCCATTTCCCCCCCTTTCCAGATGAGATTTCTGGATGTGCAAAATAAGTCATATTTGAT
>NW_026596149.1:15867423-15884187 GCF_907164565.1 Psammomys obesus
CCTTTCCAGATGAGATTTCTGGATGTGCAAAATAAGTCATATTTGATGTACGTCAGTGGATTCTAATTGGACTTGTGAATTAGGGCTCATAGGCATGCAAACACGATTTCTATTGATGAGCATCACACTTTAGAGTCCCCCACATATCAGTTGGCTTAGTCCTCAATGCCCAGTAAATCAGATGCCCTTTCAGTTCTCATCTTAAAGATAAGGAAACTGGATGCCAAGGTGAAGTTTCTTGGGTGGTGCGTTGGAAACAGGGTTATGCCTCAGGTACTGAAGTTGGCACATTGAAGTCACCATGATTCCTGGCCCCCTCCTCCCTACACTAGACTGATTCCCTTTTCTTCTTTTCTCTTGTTCCTTTTTCCTCTATTACATGACATATGACGGCACCTCCTTAGCAAATGACAACACTTATGAATTTGTATCTGCCAGGGCCTGCCGTGGAGGTCCATAATCCTAACTACTTGGGAGGTTGAGACAGGGGGGATTGTGGGCTTGAAGCTAGCCGGGGTTCCCGAGTACAAGATTACCCTGGGAACTTGCTAAGACCTTGTCTCAAAAAAAATGTGTAAATAGGGTGGGGGATGTATGGCACATTGGTAGAACAGTTGCCTAGCTTGTGTGAGATGTGTGAGACCCCACGTACAGAGGGAGAGGTGGGGTGAGAAGGGAGAGAGGAGAGAGAGAACACAAGTGGGTCTCTGTCTTCTCCTGAGAAAACCATCCTGCTTGATGATCCAGGGACAGAAAACTAGTCTGGTGGCTTCAGGGTGGTTCCCTTCGCTGCTTATTTCTGCCCACCCTGTGCCTGCAGCTGATTTAACTCCTTGCAAGGATGATTGTTCAATGAGATCCATCCCAGTTGTGATGAAACTCAGTCTCCCTGGTAGTTTTTTCCTTTTTCTATTACTTTTGGTTTTTCCTCGGGAAAGCTCAAATCTTAGCTGGGATCAGGAACTCAAATGTGAGTCCTGTTTTTGAAATAAGATAAAAGAGCACTTCCTTCCCGGAAAGAAAGAAAGTGTGTGCCTGAACTAAGTACAGACAAAGAGCTGAGGGAGCTCAGGTCTCCACAGCAGGCAGAGCACCTGGCCCTGAGGCATGCAGGAATGAAGCCCACCGAAATTCCATGGCTGGATTTCTAGTGTCTTCAGCCAGAATGAGAGCTAGCAGAATAATGTGGGCTACTGTAAACAGGCTCCATGACATGGTTTGTGCAGGCCATATCAATGTAAGTTCCCAGTGGAGCCTGTGGTATTGTGCATGTAGTCAAGGCCAGCCTCTGAGGAGAAAGAAGAAAGCTGAGCCTGTGGACTTGAGTCTTCCAAATAATAAGTAACAAACAAACAAAGGCCAGAGAGGTGGCTCAGTCAGTAAAGTTCTTGACTTTAATGCTTGGGGGCCTGAGTTCAATCCCCAGAACCCATGTGAAAAAAGCCTGTATGCTTATAACCTGAGTGCTAGGGAGGCAGAGATGCGAGATCCTCAGGTTTTCGGACCAGCAGGACTATCCTAATTGGTGAGCTATTGAGAGATCCTGTCTTAAAAACAAGGCGGACAGCTCCTGATAGGTGACAGTTGACACACACAGTCACAGACATACTCACATACATGAACACACTTACACATGTGCACACATGAAGAATGTGTAGATATATATATATTATATTATATTAAATATATATTAAATCTCTCCCCCCTCTCTCTATATATATATGCGTACACACACACACACACATATATATATATGTGTGTGTGTGTGTGTCTACCTGTCTATAAGCTAGGACTCCTTGTGTGACTGTGGCTTGCATGGGCTAGACTTGAACAAAATAGTTCTCCTGCCTCAGCCACCCTAGTGGCATGCTTGGCTCTCACTAGAAATGTATGATGAGGAGAAGCAAGCCTCTTATTTGGGAGAACATGGGTCAACACTCTCAGAAAAATTCAGCGCTTACTCTTCATTTTGAGAGGGTCAGTATTTGTACAACCACATACAGACCCCACCCCCGCCCCCCACCCCACATGCTCTGAACTTCAGGCAATTGTGTGCTCAGGTCCAGCCTGGACTGGCAGCTGTAATTCCTCTCTGAGTTGTTTGGGCTGCTGTTCACAGTTGCCTTGTTTTCTTCTCCTGGTGATAGGAGGGGCTACCAGTGTCTAAAGATGATTTAAAGCCTTCTTCCTATCTGTTTCCACATTTAAAAAATTGCCCAGCATGTGAGAGATTGTCTTCTGCGTAATGCTCATGGAGAATCTGCCAGTTCGCGGAGCTCTGTATTGTGGCCTTCACACACAGGCTTTAATATCCAGCCTTCTGAAGCCAGGTTTCTTTCAGATTGTAAAGTGAGCTGATTCCCAGATTTTACTAAGAAAAAGATGTATGGGCTACTTGTTTATTATATTTTTATTCAAAGTCACTTGTGCTCCAGCTTTTTATAAGACATTCTCTTTATGTTTATTCTGGATTATTCTGGTCCCACAGATAGCTTTTTGTTAAAACAAAACAAAATCGAATTGCTGTTTTAATGACTGTGCCTGTTTTCTTTGTAAGGTGTGAAATGTTCATAGTAGCTTTTCATAGTGGGTTTTCATGACATCATGGGGAAATGCCTCCCACTAGTTCATTTATGGTGGTGGAGTTGTCAGAGTTTCCTTGATAGAATGTTTGTGGGTTTAAGAGGTTTATGGATCAGCTGTAAATATTTTCTCTGGCTTTATGAGATCTCGCCTCATAAACATTGCGTGTGTTTACCTATTGCTCATTGAGCGTGCCTTTACAGAGTCAACTGTTTGGGCACACGGGCTCAAGGAGAGGCTGTAGGTGGCAGATTTTAACAGGCTGTGTTATGAGTAAACTTAGGTTTTGTATACAGCTTTGTTGTTCCAACGGCATGGCTGGAGTTACCGGTGTTAGACCTACAGTTTTCGTGTTATTTAATGTGACTCTTGGTAGGTGCGTGACTTACTTTGATGAAGTGTTTCTGTAGGCCAGAACTACTGTGTTCTCTTTGTTTGCTTCTGTGTCTTCAATGCTCCAAGTCCTGTATCTTCCTTGCTTAGGCTGGGGCTTAGGACCTAGAAAATTTTGAGAGGCGTGTCTGTGTTCTCTTTATTTTTGCCTTTAAGTGTCTTTACTGGCATACACTTGAGAGGCAGCTCAGAGAACCTCGATTTTGAAGGCAGCATTTAAGGTCATTGTTTTCCATGTGCTTCCTTTAGCTGGACCTGGGGATGCAGGAGTATACCACCCCAACTTCTGGGGATACTGAGGCAGGGGGACCACACATTTAAGTCCTGGTCAGGCTACACAGTAAGTTAGTGAGAACTTGTCTTAAAAAGTAATCTAGCATTTTCTGACTGTAAAATATAATGCCATTTTCTATTCATTTCTTGGACTGTATAGAGTAAATAGCTTTTCTTTCCAATAATTGAAAAATCATTAGTAGAAGAAAGGGTACCTTTTCCTTCTGCGAGCCTTCTATTCTTAATCTCTCTGGCCCACCTGAGTCAGGACCATATGTCAGAAGATGGCATTTTCTCTTTGCCAGTGGAATCAGCTCTTGGTTGTGAAAGATGCATGGGTCACAGGTCATCATCCTTTGAGCATTTTTCTTAAGACAAGAGAACTGAAACATCTGAAGCATTCCTCGTAAGTGCTTAACATTGGCTTAACATCACACGCATAGACACATACTACTTTTTCCAGTTGCTGTGGCAAATATGCTGGACAAGAACGAGTTAAGCAAGGGAAGGTTTATTTTTTGGTTATAGTCTGACTGTGCATTCTGTCATGGTGGCAGGCCCTTGAGATGATGGCTTGCACTGTGCCCCAGTCAGGAAGCAGAGAGAGGCAGATGCTGGTGTGCTGCTTACGTTCTCCTTTTTATTCAGGCTAAGACCCCAGTCCGTGAATAGTGCCATCCACACTGAGGGTGAGGTGCCCCTCCTCAGTAAAACCAATCGAAAATCTCCTTTCCAGGCACCTGGATGTGCCTCCTTAGTATTCCAGCTACAGTCAAAGCCAAGTAACTGTCTCAGGCTGCTTAGCTCTTGCTGTTTAGGCTATAACGTGACATTTCTGCTGCCTTTGTCTTAAAGTGTATTATTTGATGCTTCTCGGTTATATAATGTTTTGGCAATTGCCTTTCAAATCCCAGCTATGTACAACTATTTAAATTTAGAATACTTATGGCTTCCTTCCTTCCTCCTTCCTTCTTTCCTCCCTTCCTCCCTTCCAGCCTTCCTTTCTTCCCTCCTTCCCACCTTTCTTTCTTTCTTTCTTTCTTTCTTTCTTTCTTTCTTTCTTTCTTTCTTTCTTTCTTTCTTTCTTTTTCTCTCTCTCTCTCTCTTGCTTGCTTTCTCTCTCTTTCTTTCTTTTTTTTCTTTCCCTCTTTTTCTTTCTTCCTTTCTTTCTTTCTCTCTCTCGTTCATTCTTTCGTATATGGATGTACTTTAGGAAGTCAGAGAAACAGCGTGCAGGATTCTGCTTTCCTTTCTCATGTGGATTCCAGGGACTGAGCTCTGGCCTCCATCTTTGGCAGCAAGCTTCTTTGCATGCTAAGCCATCTTCCTTATCCCGAGGAAGAGTTGCTGTCTTGAGAGCTGTTGTGCTCACCTGGTTGCTGCTTTCCTTTCCCTTGTGATTTGTGATTTGAGAAGCACACATTCTGTTGGCCTCTGTTGGTGTGAGAGGCTCTGAGACTTCTTTTGTGGCAGGAGACGGGGTCCTGTATGGGTGTGGGCATGTCTCCAGGGATCACATTAGGGGTGTCAGGCAGCTGGTCCATTTTGTCGATAACTTGCTGGGAGGCCTCAGGTTACTCAATCGATCTTTCTGCACTCCTATTTATTTGTTTATGTGTATGTATGTTTCTGCCTGTTATTATGTGCATGCAAGTGTTTGTGGAGGCCAGAAGAGGGCATGGGTCCCTTGGAGCTGGAATTACAGGTGTTTCTGAGTTGTCTGATGTGGGTACTGAGAATAAAACTCAGGCCCTCTGCAGGAGCAGCAAGCACTCTGAAGTACTGAGCCCTCCTTCCAGGCCAATTTGTTTTTTTCTTAAAATGTTACTGAAGTCACTGTTCTATAAAAATTGGTCTCTATAAAAATCAGTCACTGTCCTATAAAAATCAGTTATTTTCAGTCTCCAGCCTCTGAGTAGGTAGTTTGGTGCCCGTGTGTATCTTGGCATACACTTGGTGCTTGAAGTGTTGTCCCTTTCCATGTCTTCTAGCCTTCCCAAATTGAGATGTCTGCCATGGCCCGTGTTAGGCTGATCTGTGAATGTCACCTAGTTAGCTTTAAGACAACTCTTATTCATTTGACTGAAAGCACAAATGTCACTTTTAATTTTGACAGGGTATCAAAACATTGTCTCTTCTTGGCTCTCTGTCTCTGTCTCCCTGTAAGCATTACATCAATGCTTGGTATCTTCCTCAATCATTATCCATTTTTTTCTCTCTCTTTTTTTAATTGAATCTGGAGCTCACTGATTCAGCTAGACTGAATGGATAGTGAGCTCCAGGGATCCTCCTGTCTCTGCCTCCCTTTGATTACATACATGTGTGTGTTACCCAGTATGAATTTTTATGTGGGCTCTGATATCTGAACTCAGCTCCTCATCCTTGGACAGCAAGCAATTTAACAAAGGAGCCATCATTCCTCACCCCCCCTAGCTTTTTTTTTTTTTTTAAACTCAATATGTCTGCAGCAGCAATTGGAGCTCTTCAGAGAGTTAGACCACACCCTCTAAAGCCACTGAATCAGTGCTTGTCTCTACACATGCTTTGCCCTAGTTTTGATAGTCTTGCTTTGTTTTGTTTCCACAGAGGAAGGATCCAGCCTGGAGGAGAACGGCTTTAGCTGGGGAGACTATTTGGAAGAGACGGGCACCAGGGCCGCTCCACACTCATCCTTCAGGCATGTACGTTGAGTACCTCATCCATTCTGGCCTGCTTGAGGGAGGGGAAGGAAGAGAAACCAGTCAGAAGAGAAGGGGAAATTCAGCTCAGATTTTTACAGGAAGAAGGCAAGATGGGGGGAGTTTGGTTTTCACAGATAGCTGCACATGAAATAGGCCACAGCATGATTCTAAAAAAACAAAACAAAACAAAACAAAAAAAACCCAGTGAGTTAGGCAAGGTGTTACATTAATGACTTCTTAGCAGTCATTAATGATTGCTAATGATTGTGTATATTTTATAATGAGGCAATATTGGGGCTGGGGATGCAGCACAATTGATAGAGTGCTTTTCTAGCATGCATGAAACTAGATTTGACCCCCAGCATTGCCAAAAACTGGGTGTTGTGAATCTGTATAATTTCAGCACAGGGAAGGAAGGTAGAGGCAGGAGGATTAGCAGCTTAATCTCAGGCTTTACAGAGATCTTGAGGCTAGCCTGAGTTATATGAGATTTTGTTTTAAAAAAGTTACTTTTTTTCATGTTTTTAATTGCTGGGTAGTATTCCATTGTGTAAATGTACCTCAATTTCTGTATCCATTCCTTGGTTGAGGGGCATCTGGGTTGTTTCCAGGTTCTGGCTATTACAAATAAAGCTGCTACAAACATGGTTGAGCAAATGTCCTTGTTGTATATTTTGGATATATGCCTAGGAGTGGTATAGCTGGATCTTGAGTAAATACTATTCCTTATTGTCTGAGAAAGCACCAGATTGATTTCCAAAGTGGTTGTACTAGTTTACATTCCCACCAGCAATGGATGAGGATTCCCCTTTCTCCACATCATCTCCAGCATGTGTTGTCACTTGAGTTTTTGATCTTAGCCATTCTTATGGTATAAGATGGAATCTCAGGGTCGTTTTGAACATTTCTTTAAGTGCTTCTCTGTCATTCGATGTTCCTTTGCTGAGAATTCTTTGTTTAGCCCTGTACCCCATTTTTTAACTGGATTACTTGGTTTGTTGGTATTTAATTTTGTGACTTCTTTATAGACTCTGGATGCTAGCCCTCTGTCTGATGTAGTGTGCACTGAGCTCATGTCTTCAGAAAGGGGTCTCCTCCATTACATCTATCACCTCCTTTCCAGATGAAGTGGATGTCACCTTATAGTGAGGGCTCTGATGAACAGGCAATCGCCTTTCAGGACACCTGTATTCCTGAAGGATGATGCGGGCGTCTGCCCTTCTAGATGTAGGCTGTCCCCAGACCTGTGTGCAAGATTTTCAGAAAAAGTAGCTGCAGTTTCACAGGAATCATGGTCCCATGAGAGCCCTCTTATGGTGGACCTCATATACTTTGGCTTTGGAATGCTGTTTCTGTTATTTTTTGTTGTTGTTGTTCTGGTGGTAGCTTGTGGAACACAGAACAATTGAGTTACACGGAAGAGTTTGTAACTCCAATTGAGAAATGTTCTTCATTGAACTGAAGATCTTGGGAGCCTTTCTTTAAAAACACTAGCTCTTGTTTTTTTTTTTTTTTTCTTTTGTTTTTGTTTTTTGTTTTTTCCTTTTCCTTTCTTTTAAATACCGGGTCTCATGTAGCCTCAGCTAATCTCAAACTTACGTGTAGCCAAGGATGACCTTGAATGTCTGATCCTTCTGCCTCCACCTGCCTGCTTTATTTACTTATTTATTATTATTATTATTTTTTAATGGTGCAGTGCTAGGGTCAAACCCCAGGACTTCCTGCATGCAAACACTGAACCAACTGAATGACACTTTCAGCCCATATTTATTTTTTGTACCCCTTGGTGTTTTGAGACAGGGCCTAGTTGTGTATCTCAGGTTGACCTAAATTTAGGATTTGTGCCTTAATGTCTAGGTGCTGGGATTACAGGTGTGAACCATCATTCCCGGCTCATTCGTTTCTCCATAGTAGTAGTTTCTTACTGAGATGACAAACTGTTGGGTTTAACGGGCAAAATAAAACTTGCTCTCAAATTTCATTTTATCTTTCTTTCGCATGCAGCTTCTAGAAGATTTAGAGGCTCATGTTATACTTGCCTTAAATACATGCCTATTTTAAGGCAGCAGAAATATTGTTTTAAATGCTCTGCGCTTAAGTACTTCTTAAATTCTCTTTGAGGCACCTGGTGAGTCTGATCATGGTTTCCCTGTGTTTCTGATGTCTCAAGGTGGAAATCAGCATTCAGAGTAACTTCCAGCCAGGAATGAAGTTGGAGGTGGCCAACAAGAACAACCCAGACACTTACTGGGTGGCCACGATCATCACCACCTGCGGACAGCTGCTGCTTCTGCGCTACTGTGGTTATGGGGAGGACCGAAGGGCTGACTTCTGGTGTGATGTGATCACAGCGGATCTGCACCCTGTGGGGTGGTGCACACAGAACAACAAGGTGTTGATGCCCCCGAATGGTGAGCACACATAGCGAAGACTCTGACCGCCGAGAGGTTGTTCTTTGGGATGTCTTTCTTTGCTTGCAGGGGCAGAGAGAATCTTCTGGAAAGCCCTGAGTGGATTTGGTGCAAAGGTTTCTCGGTTCTTTCAGACACCTGGGGCTTTATTATCTACAGGATGCTGCGGGGTGGCTTGTGGGTAGAGTTTTGTTTATCAGAAATGGAATCGGTCTTCAGCCAGTTCCGTTGCACGGGAAGAAAAAGGGGTCAAGACCAGTTCACAGGTTGTCTTTGGATGGTAGGAGAGGAAGGTAAGCTGGAGGAGAGAGAGAGTGAAAGAGAGAGAGAGTGAGAGAGAGAGAGACAGACAGACAGACAATGAGAGAATGAGTGAGTATTCTCTTTGGGGATTAGATGTATTTCTTTTACTTTTCTGCCATTTTAGAGACTTTTAACAATTAATTTATTTTTAATTATGTGTCTGTGTGTGCTTCTGTGTGTAGCTGAGTGCATGTTAATTCAGGAGTCCAGGAGAGGGCATTGGATCCCCTGGAGCTCGAGTTACAGGAGGTTGGGTTGTGAGCCACCTGACCTGGGTGCTGGGAACTGGCTCTTGTGATTTTTTACTGTAACAGTACGTGCTCCTAACCGCTGAGCCACTTCTCTGGTTCCCTTAAACGGGCTTCTTTTCCATGTTTGCTGTTCGCTTACATTTCTTTTCCAGCCCTTGCTTTTTGACAAGGTCTTATATAGCCCAGAACGATGACCTTGAACTTCTGATCCTCCTGCCTCTGTTTCTCAGTGCCAGGATTACAGACATTTACAACCACACCCTGTATGTGCAACGCTGGGGACTGAACCCATGACTTCCGGCATACCTGGCAAACATTACCAACTGAGCGATGTTCTTAACCGTGCTCTTAGTTTTGGATCTTCCTTGCTTTGGGGATACTGAGGTTATGAAACATGAAGAAAGCTAAACTGATGAGAACTGACAAAGCAGTTCTTAGTTGACACAAACAATGGTTCCCTATTACGGCAGGTCTCCCTCCCTCTGGAGACATCCAACAATGTCTGGGAGTACTTTTGTGGCCCTGATGGGAAGGAGATGATACCAACACTTAGTGAGACCCGTTAACCTCCTCCAAGGCACAGGACATCTTCACAGTTACGTATTATCAGGTTCACCCTCCTGAAGCGCTGTAATTTGGGGCTCCTGCTGAAGAAGAAGGCATTGAAGAAGTTCCTATGGGTCTGTGAGAACTTAGTTCAACCAAGTATTTGACTCTGATCTCTGTCTTATTGCATGATTACAGCATCAGTAATGTGCCTCTGTGCTCTACTGTTGTCTCCCAAGGGTATTCAATGATCTCTGTACCCAGCCCTTTGCCCTTCTTCTGGAGTAATCTCTTTTCCACTCTCTCCCGTCTCCTTTTCTGTCTGACTGTCCTTCTCCCTGATCCCCCCTCTCTCCCTCTCCCTTCTCTTTCTCTCTTCTCCTCTCCTTACCTCTCTTTTTCTCTTCTCCCCTCCCTTTCCCTCCCCTGTCTTCTCCTCTTTGTTTCTCCCCCGACCTCTGGTATATATTTCTGATTGGGGAAGAATAGTCTGTGGCTTTTACTTCTTCTCTTTGTTATTCATAATTGATGGCTTGCTAAAAAGGGGTCATAAAATTGGCTGAAGCTCAGGAATTGCCTTTATGTGACATTTGTCAGGGTTGAATCCATTGCCTTGGCCTTAGTTGACATCATGACCCCTCATTGTCTCAGGAGAAAGAGAGAGGGGGCATCCTTTTAGATCTCTGTGTCTGTTCCTGCCTATGCCTGGAACTACTTGTCTTCTTCCTCCTCCTCTTCTCTCATTGGTCCCTGAGGTCAGAACTAATCTATGCTCACAAACAAGGCTATTGGGACCTTAGTGTGCTCCCATCTCAACTGTATGCATCCATTTAATGTAACGTAATTAATGAATTAGTGTTGTAAGGACTTTGAGAATACTAGCAAGCACGCAACTACTGAGCTGCGCCCAAAGCCCTGTACAATTTTAAAACATAATTCACGAATTAGAAAAGTCATCTCTCTACGTTCAGTGACTTTTTATCTTACAAGGTTGTGCAAACAGTGTCACTATCAAGGTCTGGGTGTTTTTATCACCCTTAAGTTGTACCGCATTCTTATCTCCTAGAGCCCTCAATCTTCTTTGAAAAAAATCAGATTTTAAAATTTTATGTATGTGTGTATGTGAGCGAGTGTGTGGAAGTGCACATATGCACGTGCTTGTGTGTGTCAGAGGACAGCGCACACGCATCAGCTCTCTCCTGCCTAGGTCCTGGTTTGGGCAGCAGGCACCTTTAGCGACTGTGGCATTTTGCCCTGCTCTCCCAACTTTCCAGGGTCTGTTCTGTGACCCATACAGAGTTCCGGTGGTGGTAGAACTCTAAGAGCTCCTAGGATCATTTGGGGTGGTCCCAGCTGTCCCTGGAGAGACAAGGCACATTCGAGTCATCGGCTCCCTTCTCTCGCCTGGAAGAAAAATATGGCAGTTGTCAAAGTCTCAGAAACACCATCAAATTTGTATCCTGCAGACTCTGCTATTAGCCAAGACAAAGATGCCCTTAAAATGACAAGATGAAAATGAAAAATGAGAAAACCGTAGAAAAGGGGTGACCATTACTGTGACGGAAAGATGAGAAGTCTTTTCAAACAATAGCTAGTGATGTTAGCTTGAGGATTTCTTCAGTGCCGACTTGTAAAGAACTTAAAAAAAATTTACTATGTAATCAATAGGACTTGGGAATCTTTGGTTCAGAGAACAAAGTCAGGAAATAGCAAGTTCATGGGGCAAGAGCTTTTATTGATTTCTGTGGGGAGGGATAATTATTGCTTCATAACCAGAGGCAGTGGTTGTCCTACAGGGACTAGGGGATCTGTGTTTTGAATGGGGATTTTTTGTTGTATGGTTTTCTTAGTGAGCTAATACTATAAACACTGCAACTGTGCCTGACGATCTTTATCTTTGTTGTGGTTGGATTTAAAAGGCATTGAAAAATGTTAAATAGCAACCCGTGACCCTAATGTTTCTGTCTGAGAGGCTCCCTGGCGAGGGGATGCTTGTTTGTGCGTGCGTGCATGTGTGCGTACGTGTCTGTAGACCAAAGAACAAGCTTGTCTGTCTTTCCCTCAGCTCTATCCACTTTGTTGTTTTTTCTTACTAATTGGCCTTGATCTCTTTAATTAGGCTAGGATGGCTGTCCAGGGAGCCCTGTAGATCAGCTTTTCTCTGCCTCACCAGTGCTGGGATTACAAGCTCATGCCACCGAGCCTGGCTTCTGGAGATCTGGTTTATGTTGTTGAGCTTGCAAAGCAAGCACTTTGCTAACTGAGCTCTCACTTAAGCCCAGCCTAGGCTTCTTACAAATCCCAGGAATCAGGGTAAAGAAAGGGAGACTGCCATTGGACTAGAGTTCTCACGAGCATCGCCATTAACTTACTTCAGTGGGTGAGTCCCCTCAACCCGCCCTGGCAGTTCCATCTTCGAAATGAGGGCTTCTGTAATGTAATCTCAGGGAGTTAGCTGGTCCTATCTTCCGGCTTTTCTGATCTCAATTAAAGGAGAAAAGTAAGAAAGTGTGGCTGCTTGTTTTTCTAGTTTATGCATGAGATGTGGAGTTTGTTTTAGAATTAGGGCCCACGCATGTTGGCCGAGGAGTCTCTGAAAAGGACGGGAATGAAGTGGCTGTGTCCCTGTTGGACAACATGGCACATGTTCTAGTTTTATTTCTATTGCTGTGATGAAATAGTATAGCAAAAGCAACTTAGAGAAGAAAGGGTTTATTTGGTTCACAATTCCAGGCTATAGGCCCTAATGATGGGGAAGTCAAGGTAGGAACTTGAACCATCACACACACTGTCAAGAGCAGTAAGAGAATTAATGCGTCCTTGCCCACTTCCGATACTCCTACCCAAGCCAGGGTCCATCAAGTGAAATGGTGCCACCTACATTTCTGGTGGGTCTTCCTACCTGTCCCAGTTAATGTCAAGGTAGTTGGCCAACCACTTGTTTTCAGACCAACCTGATCTAGACAGTTCCTCAACTGAGACACTTTCCTTAGACCATTCTAGGTTGTGGCAAGTTAACAATTAAAAACTGACAACTGTAACATGTTGTCTAGGATAAAACATGACTGTGATTGCCTGGGTAGGATGTCCCTTAATGAACAGCTTCTTGTATGTGAGAGGAGTTAAACGAGATAAGCGAGGTCTCTCCTCGGGCTGAAGTTTCTGAGTTCAAGATCTTTGGGTTATCTGAAGTTGTCTCCTACCTTTTGCAGTCACTGCATCAAGAAAAAAAAAGCAATTTGGTTGATTGATTGTTTGCTACAGGGTTTTTATGGGGCGCTAGTGACTGAAGCCAGGGCTTTGTGCATGGTAAGGAAGCACTGTATCAACTGAGCTATGTTCTCAAGCACAGATTTTATTGTTTTACTATGCCGGTTTGGCAGGGCACGAAGACCTCGTTATTGTACTATGTTTTCCTGCCTCACTATTTAAACTTTATCTTTGAGTTAACGTAGGTCTTCATAAATATGGTAAATGTTAGGAGGAAGGAAAGCAAGCACGTCAGCGTTCCCAGTTTATGTCGTTACGAAGTGATTCCCATCAGCAGTCAGAGAATGCCATTAACAAAGACATGCTCAGACACAACTGAGTTCAGTGGCCAATTGGCTGTTGAGAGTGCAGTATTTTTGCTCTGGGGCTAACCAGCGCTAATCTTTCATATTAAAAGTATTAAGAGACATACTACATTAAAACCTCACTAAGTGCAGCAAGGGATTAGAGCTCCTATTAGCCGAGCAAAATGGAAAGCGTTTTGGCTTAGTAAATCAATAAGGCTTGATTTATTCATAAGTGTGCACCACGCTCGCAAAGGGCAGCTGCCAAATAATTATTGTTTATGGTGATAATGTACGGAAATCATTTAATCCAATGACTGTTTTCATTGTTATGTATTCAGAAGTAGCAGCATTCCCTCTTAATGTCAGGGGCCCGGGAGCTTTGGCGCTCTGATGCTCTGAATGGTGCCTATTGAGTTCTTTGAAGGATGCTCCTGTGTGAGATTGCAGGTGAATATGTGCGAAGATGCAGGACAATAAAAGCTCCCGGCTTCTAAACAGGCAAATATTTGTGTGTGCTTTCGACTGCTGCAATAAGAGTGCTGGAATTACAGTGCCTTAGGATTCTGCCACTAATTTTTATTTTCGCCATTATTAAAATTTCTGTAATTTGAATTGCAAAAGCCTGCAGGCTCACCAGAATGACTGTATTTACCATTTCAAAGCGGAATCACCATTACCGGAGTTAGTTTAAAAAATATATATGTATATATATATATGTGTATCTATATACATATATACATACATACATATATATATATATAACTTATTTGAATAAAGGAATGTTTATTCATGAAGTGTGAGGAGAAAGTGTGAAGATAGCCTTATGTTATGTGGGTAGATCTGCCAAGTTCTCTAGCATGGTGAGGACTCTAGTTGACTGTAAAGGAAGAGTTGCTGCCAGGTAGGACCCATAACTAAAAATCCCTGACACAAGGACCCACCTGTCCACAGCCATTATGTAACCATGACCATGAAAGTATTTGATGTTTTATGAGTCTGTTCATTTTTAGTTGTGTGTGTGTGTGTGTGTGTGTGTGTGCGCGCGCGCGCGTGCAGTGTTTGGTGCTCATATGTGTAAGCACACAAATGAGCAGATGTGCGTCCGTGTTTGTGCCTGGTTATATGGAGGTCTGGAGGTGGGATTGGGAATCACTGTCCATCGTACTTCTGCCTTACTCAGCGAGGCTGGCTCTCTCACTCACACCCAGAGCTTCTGAATATGGCTGCTGCCTAGGGATGCCCTGTCTCTGCTCCCTGGAGTGAGCAGGCAGGGTTGCCATGGTCACATGATATTTACATAGGTTCTGGAGATCCAAACTCTGGGAAGCATTTAACCAGCCAGAGGATACTCGTTTTTAAAACTTTAAGATGAAATTTTATTAATATTACTGGGACTTGACCACTTTTTTTTCTTTGGATATCTTGTTTATTAACAAAAATTAGTAATGAATTATGGTCTCAAGGCCACAGTCCTCCTGCACCAGCCTCGTGAGTGCTAGAATTACAGATTTTTTTCTACCATGCCTGGCTAGGTCAGTCTTTTCTCTAGTTGAACATTTGAAGTTGAGAGAAGCAGAGGGGCACTCATTAACTATTAGATAATTTGATGTAAAAGGATAAAACAATGATAGAGTACATTTGATAAATATGACAGGAAAGAAATCGATCATAGTTGTATTTTTTTAAAATCCTTTATTCAAAGTCATTTTTCTTATTTTCTCAACATAGAGGCTTACTCTCAGGCATATGCTCGTCTGGATCTCACTATGAAGATCATGTTGGCCTTGAATTTGTGGCAATCTTCCTGCCTCAACCTCCTAAGTGTTGAGATTGTGGGCGGGTGCCAACATGCCTGGCCCCAAAGCCAGCTTTTCAGGATGGTGTGTGAAAGAAAGGAAATGCAGGCAAGAAAACAAATAATTCTTCTGTGTGAGCACTCAGTAGAACATCACATGAATTTGAAGCCTTTTTGAGCAGGTGCAGAGCCAATGTGTAGACATAGATCATGGCGTAGACCAGAATAAAGTTGGCTTTTGAACAATCAGGAAACACACACACACACACACACACACACACACACACACACACACACACACGTATGTGTGTGTGGCTCTCACTCTTTGTGTCTGCACACGTGTGTATGTGCCTGTATGTTTTGACCTAATAAATCATTTTCAAATAGCATCATTAAAAACTTAAATCTTTAGGCCCTCTGGAAAAAAAATATAAAGACATATGGACAATTGAGTCTATAGTCTATAGAGCAGCAGTTACTTTCAGCAACAACCTCTCTAGATGGGTGATTTGTTTCCTGAATCTTCCTTTTTTTTTCCATTGCTGAGGACGGAACCCAGGGCCTTGCATTGGTTAGGCAAGCGCTCTACCACTGAGCTAAGTCCCCAACCCCGCCTGATGAGTCTTAGGTGCTTTTTCTGTGTGCCTGATCATCAGGCATGGAAGGAAGAGAATTTCAGATGTCTTTGTGCAATCTCAGTGCCTGTGACCTCAGGTCTGTCAAACATGAAGAGCATCAGAGCTCAGTATTGCCACGTAACCTGTTGGATCATCAATCTCAAGGTTTCCCTCAGCTCAAAAATGTGCTGCTTAACCTGGCGTGGTGGCACGTACTTGTAATCCCAACACTTAGGAAGGTGGTGGAAGCAGGAAGACCAGGAGTTTAAGGCCATCCTTAGCTACATGACAAGTCTGAGGTCAGCCTGGGCTACTTGAGACCTTATCTCAAAATAAAAATAAGGTCTCAGATATAAGAATTCAAAGAAGTGTGCCAGATTAGATTTATGAAAGGACTTTGAAATAGGAACTGGAGTTTTGTTTTATCTTCTGGAAGGAAAAACAACAGAGACCCAAGGAGTGGAGGCAGTTGTGATGGGTCCTTATGTGAAGCAGAAACGTTTTGAGTAAACAGTGAATACAGCCTGCTCCCTGTGGATTTCGAATCTGCAGATTCAGTCACACAGATCGAAAATATTAAAACAAGAATTCACCTGCTCTGAAGAGGTACGGAGTGTTATTGTTTCCTAAACAGTATGCTGTAGCATCTACTTACAGGTCTTTACATTGCATTATGTGTTATAGGTAATATAGAGATGACTGTAAAGCAGATATGTAGGCTGTGTGTAAATTCCACATGATTTTACGTGAGGACTGAGCTTAGTCCCAGCTTCAGTCCCTTTTGTGCACCAAGGGACAACTGTTGTTTTCCATACAATCGTTTAAGTCTTATCTTCCTCCTGACTCAGTCTTCTGAGTGCTGGGGTCACAGTCATCGGTCACAGGGCTCAGCTAATCTTTTCTCTTATGAATTCCCGTTTGGTGTTTGCATTCTCTCTTGACAGTCACTATGTGCCATTCTCCCTTTCTCATTGTCTTGCACAGTGAAAAATCAATCTTACCTCTTCAGTAAGAGGTAGAAGAAAATATATCGTGTACATATGTTCCGGCATACCCTGCATATATGTGAATGTCAGGGTGGAGGCCAGATGTTAGTCTTTAGGGTCATTTTTCAGCCAAGAGCCACCTTGATTTTTGAGACAGGGTCTCTCATAAGCTTGAGGATAGTTGATTTTGTCTAGGCTGGCTGGTCAGTGAGCCCCAGGGATCTGCCTGACTCGTCTCCCTAGTGCCATTATAGGCACATAGCATCATGCCAAGCTTTCTTTCTTTCTTTCTTTCTTTCTTTCTTTCTTTCTTTCTTTCTTTCTTTCTTTCTTTCTTTCTTTCTTTCTTTCCTTCCTCCCTCCCTCCC
>NW_026596149.1:15884287-15920945 GCF_907164565.1 Psammomys obesus
TTTCTTTCTTTCTTTCTTTCTTTCTTTCTTTCTTTCTTTCTTTCTCTTTCTTCTTTCCTTCTCTATCTATCTATCTATCTATCTATCTATCTATCTATCTATCTATCTATCTATCTCATTCTCTCTTTCACTGTGGGATTGGAGGCAATGGAGAATTCGGGTCCTTGTGCTTGTATGACAGACCCTTTGCTAACTGAGCCATCTCCTCAGCTTCCCAAAGCTGGATATTTCTTACTGTACATCTATGTATCGTAATATCTGAATATTTAACCTCTCTTTAGAAAAACCATGTAAATTGGCTGGTGGCATTTTTATTTTACATTGAAAGAATGTGGCTGATCCCAAGTCAGGTAACTTGCAGTGTAGATTTAAGCTAAGGGTGACTATTCCCAGTCTTGAAATCAAAGATTTGAAAAGAGCGGGGGTAGGGCAGTGTCGGTCATTGTTGACTGGTTAAATCCTATGAGTAAGATTTTGAATGAGAATGGACAAACATGGAATATTAGGAACACTCAGAGAAGAACCTCTGGGCCTCTTCCTGTGATCTTTAAGAGAAGGGTGGGAAGATGCTCGCCCGGAGCATTCCCATTTTGTCTTTTTTGGCGGCAAACAAACGGAAGAGCTGTGGTCTGGAACTTCTTTGGCGGATGGTAATCATGAAATTATGTAAAGTTATGTAAATTGGATTGCATGCTATCTGGGTTTTCCCGTTGCATGAAAACTGTAAACGCAAAGCCAGGAGCAGACTTTCTTTTTTTGTGAATCATAAGCACTTATTTTCTTCAGCTTCTCAACTGAGTTACATATGTAACACAAACCGAGCGTGCGTGTGGTTGTGTGGGGACTACCAGGGCTCATTCGCTGTGTTTCTTTGGCCTCTGGCCGCCCCTTTCCCTCTGTTAGTCCCTCTTTTGTCTCCTTCATTGTCAGAGCCCTGGTCTCCTTTGCCCAGTGCCTCCCTCACCCTGCTCAGATGACGTGGCCCCCATATCCAGTGAGGGCTCAGCTCGCATCTGGCCCCGTTCCTGCTCTGGGTAGACCTTCCAACGTCGTGCATGCACCTGAGGTTCATTCTGTGAAGAAGGCTCACGTCACCTACAACAGGGAAATCCTCTGGACCCAGCTTGTTTGCTGGAATATCTGATGGTTTTGTCCTTGTCTCCCCCTTCCTTGTCATCTTTTGTTTCTTTTCTGAGCTTGGAGTCTCCAGCTCTGCCGACGGCTCTGTCATGTTGCTAGTCTTTCAATTAATCCATTGCTCTGGTGAGCTGTGCCCAGTGCCGTCTGGTCGTTTGACTTTGAGGGCGTGCACCTCTAGTACTTACTGAAGCTCTCTCGTAGGTCACTGTTCTGGGGCCATGCTTCAATTCTGTGTTGGTTCCTTTCTCCAGGGCTGTGCCCCCATTCTAAGGTCAGGTCTCCAGTCATGGCAATGCCTTCATTCAAGACTATCTGCAGCACAGTCCTTCAGTTCCGCAGGCCTTCCAGAAGAGTTTGCCTTTTCATCCCAGCTGCAAGGGAAGGTTAGGCATGCACATACCTTCTGAGCCTAGAATTACCTTAACGCTCACTAAATACAACTTTCACTTCCAGGTCTTGGGCACTAAGATAGTGTGATTCCAAGATGGATTTAATATTGTATTTAATATTGTATTAGGATTCTCCAAAGAAAGGGGGGAGAGAGAGAGAGAGAGGCGATAAGATGTAAACACATACACACACACAAACACAAATGAAACAACTAATTTTAATGAATTGGCTTATGCTCCTATGGTGAGTCTGAGATCACCTGTAAAGGGCTGGAACATAAGATTCTAGGCAGGAGACTTAAGAAAGAATTACAGTGTGAGCCTGAGAGGCCATTTGCTGTCCAGGCAGGAAGAACTGATGTTTCAGGTGAAGCCCTAAGGCTTTCTCTGGGAACTTAGATTGTGTCCTTTGTTCTGTACATGGCTTCAACTGAGTCAGTGAGGCCCATCCTTGTGAAGGAGGCTATCTGCTTAGAGTTCTAAGTCTGGGTACTGTGAATTGTGATGTTGACATTGGCAGAACGAAAGAAAAACCAGTGATCAAATTACTTTTTCAAGACAGCATTACTATGATGGGATTTGTTTATGACAGCTATCACTTTGCAGAAGTATTAAGTTGGAAAAATACCAACCATCAGTGGGCATGGTGGCACACACCTATAAGCCCAGTGCTGGGGGAGGCAGAGGCAAGCAGCTCTCTGTGAGTTCGAGGCTAACCTGGTCTACAAAGTGAGTCCAGGACAGCCAAAGCTACACAGAGAAACATTATCTAGAAAAACTAAATACTAAGCATCATTCCCACCTTTTTTTCTTTTGGTCCTACTTTTGATCCCAGCTATCCCTCAAAGTTAGTAAAGACTTGGCAACAGTTATATAAATGAGCTGGCTGATATTTTATTATATTGAAAAAAAATTTATTTTGTCTTACTCACACTAATTCATGTCACATATGTAGTTGGTAACTCCTAAAATGATACAGGTAAAAAAGAATATTGATTTTTAAAAATTTAATGTTGGTAGTAGATAGATATGGACTAATTGATAGGATTGAATGGTTTTATGTTTATTTATTTATTTATTTTTAAAATTTATTTATTGTTTTATTAATTACAGTTTATTCACTTGGTATCTGAGTTGTAGCCCCCTCTTTAGTCCCCTCTCAATCCTACCATTCCTCCTTGCATAGTTTTATTTTTATAAGCTCATTAATTAAAATCACTTGTGGAAAAAAAAATCTAGATAAATTATATAACTTTGTCTAACTATCTTAGATTTTGGATATCCATAAATAAAAATTCAGATCTGTATGTTTTAGTAGGTAAATTCACAAGTTAAAATAGTAGAATATTTTGTGTAGTAGTTTTTAGAAGGAAAATAGATTGAAAGAATGCAGGCCTGGGAGATGTAGCTCAGTAGGTAAAGAGTTTGGCTAGCATTCATGAGGTCCTGGGTTTGAGTCCCAGCACCCCTAAAATTGGACATGGAGGCACATGCATGCAATCCCAGCACTCGGGGTGCAGAAGCAGGAGGTCCAGAGGGTCAGGGTCATCCATGGCTACATAAGAGACCCCTCCCTACATCGAGTATCTGTATAGATAGAGATCACACTTTAAAATTGTGCTTCTGTAGTTTGCAATGTTCGATGAAAAATATTAAGATGGTACATATTTCTGTGAACACAACATTTGTTATGTCAGAATCCTGATTTTTTGCTAGATAATGATTTTGCTGAAACGAAGAAAAAATAAGGTCAATATGTTCCTTGCAATTGTCAGCGAGTTAGGTAAATCTTTACTTTGTTGCTTATCTAAATTCTGCTGGCCCATTAGTACCTTACCCAGACTTAACCCGTGATTATAGTTAGTCACCTTTGGCATTTTGCCAACTCTGCATGTCGTGGGTGCTCTAGCTTGCACACGCTCTCCCTCTCTCCTTTATTTCTGTAGTGTCATGTATGTGTGTGGGATGTGTAATGTGTGTGTAAGTATGTACTATGTACGCACCTCCCTCACCGCTCCTTTTTGGCTCTTTGCTAATAGGAAAACTAGAGCTGACGCTGAGAAGAGCTGGCAGCAACGGGGTTCCCTTTAGTGCTGGGGTGACATATTTGCCACACACGTTCGTTACCACTGGGTGATACCCTCCAACAGACTCACAGACTGTTACTGTTGCCATGGAAGCAGGAACAGTTTCCTGCCAATCTGTGTGCAGTTGTTCATCGAGGGCTCGGATTTTCTGTTGTTGTCGATACCACATGATACAACCATTACTAAGCATGTTAGCTGAGGCAGCTTTTGGCCAATGGTATCCCGTCTTCTTTCCTCCTTACAATGGCTGAGCCACTGGGATAACATTCTCAGACACTTTTGAGTTTGAGTTTAATTTAATTTTAATTTTCTAAGCTCTTTTTTTTAAAGTTAGTATACAAAGTAATGGGGATGACTGTGACATTTTCACAGTCTGTTCTTGGTTGTCACCCTCCTTTGTTATCCCCTCTGTCACCACTTTTTCTGGTCCCTTTTCTGATTTCTGATAGTTTTACTTCTGCTTTCATATCACATGTAACCAGTATACCATTCCCAGGATGATTTTTTTTCCTCTCTTTCTCTGATTCTCTATCTAGAGGATCTAGTTTCATGAAAAAACTACACACACACACACACACACACACACACACATGCACACGCATTCACACGCTTACACACATATACACATACACCCCATTTAAATAGAGGATAGGCATGTCAGAGAGAGTGTAAGATTTTTTTTTTCCTCAGTTTTGCTTGCTACGCTTAACATAGTAATTTCCAGGCCCATCTGTTTTCTTGAAAAATATTTTTTTTTCATTTTTCCTTAGATAAAATTCCCTTGTTTATGTGTACCAGGTTTTCTTTATCCTTTCTTTTGCCGATGGCTGTCTAGGCTGGTTCCATTTCCTTGCTACTGTAAATGCTGTGAGAGTGCACATGTCTCTCTGATAGGACTTACAGCCCTTTGCGGGTATGGATGCCCATGGTATCTCTGGCTCATATGATGGTACTGTTTTGGGGTTTTGAGGAAACTTTATATTTCTATAGTAGCTTCCTCTAAACTCTCACCATCAGGAATAAGGGTTCCTTTTCCCCTGCACCTTAGCCAGCATTTGTTATATGTTTGATCTTTGCACCTTTAGATTTAAAGGACGGCTAGATGCCTTACTCACGGAGCTACACGGGCTTCCTTGTTATCTGTTTGATAACAGCCAAGACTGGGGTGAGATAAACCAGTTTGAACTTGCATTCCCCTGATACCAAACCTTCTAGTTTAACCATTGATGGCCAGTGTAGACACCCTGGAACTGAGGGGAGTGGATGGATCCTTGGTCAGCCTGTTTCTCTTGTTTAATGTCAAAGCCCTTTACCCCAGCTTTTCCTGAACAGGCTGTGGCTGTAGGATGCGTGACTAGCGACATGTGACTAGCAAGAGCCCGCATCCTGACAGGGCCCGGCTATATAGCTATGAAAGCCAGCACCCTCTCGCTGACTGGAAATTCCTCATTCAGCCACAGCCACTGTCTGGAATAGTGACAAAAAAATTGCTTGTTTTATTTCCTGTAACCTGACAATTTGGGTTACAGTACCTTTCAAAATAATTACTTTTGCTTTCTGTTATAGTTATTTGTAGATAAAAGCTCTCGTTCATCTGGCCGTATGAGTAAGCACTTGTGCACATTTAGTATCAGAAGCGCAGCCATTTGGATCTCCTTCTACACCTAACTATATGGCTTGGATGAGCTGTGTCAGTTTAAAACTTTCTGACCTTCAATATCTCAGGTATAGACTGGGCGGAAGTTGGTGGCCTGTTGATCATTTTATATATTAAATTTGATTTGCATTGATTTCTCAGAGCGGTGCTAGGAGGATAAGAGACAATAAGAAATTTGCAGTTTCCCTTTCATCATTCTTCTGCTTGAGGGTGGTGTTTTATTCACTTTTTAATTTCTTAGACTACCCTGCACAGAGTTGAAGCCCAGGAGTTCTTATGCAGATACAGGTCAAGCTCTGAGCTAAACCAACAGCAAATCACCATAGCAGCTAATACCCATGTTTATGTCTAACATATTGGAGAGCTCTGTTATATGCAAGCGTGCATGGGCGTGAGTGTGAACATGTCTAGCCTCAGGAACACTGTCAGCCTTATCTTCAGGCGGGGGGTCTCTTCTTGGCCTAGAGCTTGCTCATTAGACTAGGCCGATTGGGCGGCAAATACAGAAATCCACTGTGTGTGCTTGTGGCCTCCCCCATGTTAGGATTACCACCGTGTGCCACCACTCCTGGGTATTTTATGTAGGTTCTGGCGATCAGCACATGTTCTCAGGCTTGCAAGGAAAGCCCTTTACTAACTGAGCCATCTTTCCATTCCTGGAGATCTCTCTGTAATCTTACTATGTGCTCATGTGTATGATTTGGTTTTGAGATCTGGTTGATATTGACACTTGCATATGAGAAGAAAGGAGGACTAACAAGTCCCACTTACTTGTATCAGAAATAAATGACAACTGTTAGCCTGATTGGGAAGGTGAGGCTAAATGGGCTAATTGCATGTTACGTGCAGGCCTCTTGCCATAGCAACAGATAGCCCACCAATAGATCTGAATGCAGTGGGCTAATTACAGACTCAAGTGTTAGCCGTGATGTATTGAAAGAGAATAAATGACTTCCGTAACTCAGCCCTCAGGAAAGTTCTCAGATTTCTACCTACCAAGTAGGAAGA
The DNA here is from genome assembly GCF_907164565.1 of Psammomys obesus. Classification (NCBI taxonomy): domain Eukaryota; kingdom Metazoa; phylum Chordata; class Mammalia; order Rodentia; family Muridae; genus Psammomys; species Psammomys obesus. The sequence goes on from NW_026596149.1 coordinate 15,890,569, forward strand.
AGTAGGAAGGCCTGACAATGGCTAGTCTCAGGAGTGTGAGCTCTGGTGCAGAGAAAAAGAGTGTTGTCAGAACTGTCATTCTTTTGAAAGACACATGCTTTGGCAATTCAAAGGTGTGATAGAACTTTTCTCAGGTAACACTCTTTATTCTGGCTCCTTAAGCATAGTAGAGCCCCTAAGGCCAAACGTAACGATCCTACTGACATTGACCTAGCACGTGGCTGTTGAATTAAACACTGTATACTGTGAGATGTATTGAGCTGTGGTGGTCAGCTCATGGTCACGTGGGAAGTCATTTAGCAGGCAAGGGGCAAATGCAAGAGAGGTGTCATGGTTGTAAAATAAGGCTTATGTATGAAAGCATCACATCAGGTGGATGTTGCCTTCAGATGGAGAATCCACGATCCATCCCTATTTCAACCTCAGATTTTGGATTGACAAGAGCAGACAAGATCCTGATCATGATGCTTGTGGACTAATTGCTTTTTTGCATAGCTGTGAGCAAATTCAAGATGGAGACAACTTAAAGGAGATTATTAATAAGGATTGTCTAGGCTCACAGTTACAGATGGTTCATTCCACCCGGGGCAGTTGGGTAGGGGAGTGTGTGATGGTGAAAGTCTATTTAATTTATAGCAGCCAGGAAGCATAGGTCAAGGCAGGAAGGGAGTGAGGATGATTTACCCCCAAGAATCAATCAGTCCACAGTGGCTGACTTCTTCTGGGTAGGCTGGAAGAAGTCAACTTCCTAAAGGTTGTCTCCACAAGATCCCCACTATCGGGACCAGTGTATTCAAAACATGAGCCTGCGGAGTACATTTCCTGTTCAAAATGAATCTTGAGCCAGGAGTGTGTTGTAGGCTGGGAAACCTATTGGGAAGGATCAAGGCATCTGCTGGCCTCACTGAATAGGTAGAAGTCCATGGGGAGAGTAGGCATGAAAAATGAATCCACTGCTGACTAGCTGACCACCTGAATGAAGCAAGATTGGTAGAACAGGTGTGTGTCCTCACTGTGATGGCCCATTTCAGCTTAGGATCCACTTGTGAACGACAGCCTTCTCGTGTCTTTGAAAAGGTAGCATCTGTTGGGGTGAAGAGTGGGGTTGGGATTTCTAGGACTTGCATTGGTTTGGTCATTAAAATGCAGTCCCTAAGGATGGGGGTTCTAGGCGGGTTATTGGCAGGGGTGAACATTAGTGAACAGAGATCAAGGGGCTCTGTGTGGTAAAGGGAATCCCAGTAGCACACTGCTGTGGTAGTGCATGATTTTGTCTGCTTTAAGTGCAAAACAGTAGCTCCAAGAGCCAGAACCAAGGCAGTTTGGGGCATTGAACTCTGAAGGCTACTGAGTTAATTTAGCCAGTCGAGGGAGTGAGGGACAGTGTCAAACATTTGGAAATTGAACCTGGACACTTCTTAATGACTAGATGTTTTTGTTTTTGTTTTTGTTTTTGTTTTTATTTTCACATCTGTGACCTCTGGGGCCTGAGATTCTCTCTGCATTGCCTTCATGTGAGGGAAGTTAAAAATGGACTCGAGATTTCAGAATCAGGGAAGAATGGGAGTCAGAGAGGTGACAAGTGGTTCCCAGGGCTGATGTTGCCCCGTGTCATACTGCAGTGTCTCCCCCTTACCTTGATGAGAAGGCTGCCATTCTTAGACTTCTGAATTGACAGGCCTTGTATTCTTGCATGCCTGAAATTCCAGCATTCAAGAGCTGATGCAAGGACTATGAGTTCAAGGCCAGCTTCAGTCATATGGTGAGATCCTTTTTTAAAAACAAAACGGAACAAAGCTAAACTTCAGAAAACTGTGTCTGATGTCTAATGTTATTGATAATCTGAGTATACTAGAGGCTTGTTCTCAGAGCCTCAATGTTGGAGAGCTACCTTTGCCTTCAAAAGGTTAATGTTTAAAAGGGTATGCCTGTTATCCAAAGATTAGCACAAATTCCATTTCATTTATATCCAACAGCTTTAGACTTGAATAACTACACAAAACAAGGTACAGTTTTCCCTTGAAATGTTTAAGTGGTGTGCAATAAGCCTGTAAGCTGATATTTTTAAAAAGATTTCCTCAGAGGGGCTGAGAAAGTGAGAGAAGTTGATTTTGAAGAGTTTTGTAATTATTTGTTTGATTATTTCTTATGAAAGAACAGAGCTGCTGTTGAACAAAGTTGATTAAACTATGTAAGATTTTTTTTTAAAAGCTCATAATGACATATTTATACAATAGTTTGGAAAAGATTCCTCCCAGATCCTATCATGGATTATATGAAGTGAAGAATCGCTAAAATAATCCATAATTAATTTTTCCACAGTGAATAGTTATGCCGTCTCATTAGCATCCATTTGGCCTTTTTCTCAGTTTTGTGATGAATCTCTTTTGAGACCATCACAAAGTACAGCAAACTTTTAGTGTTTACATACTTCCTCACCACACTCAAACACTAACAAATGAGGTTCATTAGAAGCTACCAAAAGCAATAACATATGTGAAGAATTTCTGTCTACTTCCCTCTCTCCCTTCCTCCTTGTCTTCCTCCCTCCCTTCTTTTCTTTCCAGATTCCTCCCTCCTCTCCCTCTCTCTGTCCCCCTTCTCTTTTTCTTTCCCTGTCTCTCTTCCTTCGCACTCTTTCTCTTTCCTTCCCTTTCTTCTTCCTCCCACCTCCATCTCTCTGTCATTCTTTCCTTTCCTTTGACAGATTGGCCTTGAAACTAAGTATAAAGTCAAGGCTGACTTCAGCTCTTCTTACCTCCACTTTTCAAGCGTTGGGATTACAGGCATGCACCATCATTTTAGGTTAAAAACTCATTTTCTTTATTTTATTTTCCTTTTTGATTTTTAGTTTTTGGGCCCCTGGAGACCAAGGCATGGTGAGAAGACTGGGCCTAGTGTTATTTGCAACAATATTTTTGTTTTGTGAGATGAAAGCAAAGTTCATTTTATGATCTCCATCTGTGAAATTTGTTAGTCCATCAAAACTGAGTTTATCTCTAATGTACGTGGATTTTTAGATTTGTATGTATCGCTAATGGTTCTTTCTGTTAAGTGTGTATGTTAATGTGCCCTTTCCGGGTGTGTTTCTGTGAAGGATAATGCAGGGACCATGTTAACACAAATAACCCACCAGCAAATTAACATCAATTAAAAATTCTATTAAGACAGCTGGCAGAAGTCTTTTAACATTAAGTACAGTTATGTTTACATCAGACTCAGTATTTCTGAGATGCTTGTCTGTTTAGTTTCCCTCCTTAACTCATCTTTCTGCTAACAAAGGGGACCGTTAACATTTAAAGGAGTTCTGCTCTTAGGTGAACAGAATGCTCTGTGCTCAAATATTGCCCAGATTTCTTGTGATTTTAAAAAGAAACATATTTGCTCATTTTTGTGGTGTCCCCCTTCTCCCCTTCTCCCCCTTTCTAAATTAATGCTACCCTTTGTTCCCTATTTGAATTTTAATTCTTAAAGCTTCCTTTTTCTTGGGGTTTTTAGCAGAAAGATGATTTGAGAGTTTTAATTCTTTTTAAAAATTATTATCATTATTATTAGGCAAGTCTGGACTGCACCACCCTTCCTTGTTGTCTTGGAGATAAAGCAGAGAAGATGAAGGACCTGAACAGCAGTCACTGTTACGAACCCATTTAGCTAAACAAAATTGAGAAGGGGTTTCATGCATCAGAAGCTGGCCCTGTCCTCCTCTAACTTCTGATCCTCTTACCTCTACAGTTCCTTAGTACTTTGTGTAGAAAGAAGGCTATAACTTCAGTTAGTTTGTGATCTAATTGTTTTAGGAAGTAATTATCTACTTAGAGAATTAGAATGATAATTAAGTGCTGGCTTGAGTTATCATGCCTGGCTTTAATGATATGAAGGGTGAAAGCCAGCGCTTTATGCAATCTAGGCAATCACTCTACCAACTAGCTATAGCCCCAGCCTTGACCAAATTGTTTCTTTTTTTTTTTCCACTTAACATCGAGGGATCAAAGCAAATATGACCTACAGTATAGGTGTATATTAAGCTAGAAGTCAAAAATTTGACTTCAGTTTTGAAATAAGAAAGAATTTGGGAGTGGGAGGACTACAGAATTAACACTTTCAGCGCCTTTCTGTTTGCCTAAAGTGTGGTGGGAACTGAGTGTTGGCGCTAATTGCTTGAGAATCATACGGTATCCTTTCGGCATTGAACATTTTGAGCTACTCTTGATGTTGGAAGTAGCATCTGAATCTCACTGGTACGTGCGTTCGTGTGCAGATACAGACGAAGGGTGTGGTGGTTAATCTTGGTTGTCAGTGTGATACATCTGGGAAGAAGCTGAGACTGCTTGTACATTGGCCTATGGGCATGTATTTGTGGCAGGTTCTTCATTACTAATTGATACCAGAGGGCCCAGCTCACTGTTGGGCAGTGCCATCCCTAGAGAGGTGGACCTAGCCTATATAAGAAAGGTAGCTGAACGTGAGCCTGGAGGCCGGCCAGTAGGCTTCGTTCTTGCATGAGCTCTGCTTCAATTTCTGCACCTGAATTTGAGTTCTAGACTTGGGTTTCTAAACCCTTTCTTCCCCTGAGTTGATTTCAGCCAGTGTTTTATCACAACACAGAAGAGGAAGCTAGGACAAAGGGTGAATGACAAAGGATGAATTTATGCCAATGTCTGATACTATGAGATTGTGATGGGATTTTCTGGTGGCCTGGGGAGAGGGAAAACAGATTTCTGTATGTGATTGTTTATTGCAGTGTATTTGACTAACCCTAAAATGTGTTCTGTGGTTGTAGACTTTGTGTAGAATGAAGGACATAAAATTGATTAGTTTGTGATCTCATTTCTGTAGGAGATAATTGTCTACTTAGAATGGTCTTGAAGGGACTTACTGACTTAGGAAGTTGTTTTGAACCAACCACCTCCGAATGTACGGTTGGTTGGCCTTTTTTAGATCCTGGAATGTTATCTCTGTCTTTCTTTCTCTCTCTTTGGCTTTTCTTACAAGAACTGTCATCTAGGCCTTGGGTATGCTAGATAAATACTTTACCACTGATGGTAACACTTTACCGTCTTGTTTGTTTGTTTTTAATTTGAGATAGTGACACATTAAGCTACCGTGGCTGGTCTTCCTCAGCCTCCAAGTAGCTGGTTTATAGGTGTGATCCTCCATGTCCAGGAAGACCATCGACATTGTAAGGTGTTTCAGCTCTGACCCTAGGGGAATTCACTTGGCTACTTGGGCAAGAAGTTGGGTCCTTAGCTTTCTGCCTCATGCACTAGCAATTTCTGTTCTTTTCAGGGTCTCCAGCCACCATCTTTGTCAAGTCCTTCACTTGTTTTGTAAGTCCCTTTTTTCCTCTTGATTTCCCAAGATCACATCACAACCTTCTTCACCATCGTTGCTCATAAACCTAGTTAAAAAAGTTAAGAAAGAAAGAAAGAAAGAAAGAAAGAAAGAAAGAAAGAAAAGAAAGAAAGAAAGAAAACGTTAATTATAAGATCTTGGGTATTTGTTCATGAGAGAGCTCTTGCCTAACATGGGTAAGCTCTGCCCCACCCCCGATACTGCTAGAACAATGTGATCGAGAAGCCTTTGACCATTCTTTTAGGATAGCCTACCTGTGTATACATCTCTAAACCATAAAATGTAAAAAACCTAATTGAGCATCAGGAAGACAAGAAGACAAGCCAAAACGTTCTTTCTCCTAAGCAGCTTACTGCATACACAAACAGAACAAGGAAGTAAACACAAGAAGGCATGAAAGGTCCCTTAACTAATTTATTCCAATTAAAACTGACTGTGGCTTCCTTCAGAAGTCTGTGAATAATTGTACTGGTACTTGATCTTTAGATTGTCATATGAGTGTCACAGTAAAGATGAACATTTTCTTGCCTCATTTTAACTTGAACTTACAGAGACTCTTATACAACAGCCCAGTAGGATACTTTTCTTCCACGGGACCTGTCAGTGTAGACACTGCAATCAACGAAGTTGTGTTTTCTGCCTTCTCAACCCTGTTGTCCACGTTGTCCGAATGGTATCTTGACATATACATCTCTTTCCTCAATACTCCCCCTCGAAAAGATATTAATAGAATTCCTCAGAAGATGTTTTAATGGTTTAGTAAAATTGCTTATCTTTTAATTTAGCACCAGAGTGTCTTAAGTGTTTGGCTCACTTAAACACTTATTTCATGATAGTTTTTTAGTTATTTCATGATAGTTTTAGGTAAAAACAAAAGTGACATTAATGACTATCTCTTTAAAAATGAAATTTAGATGAGTAAATATTTTTTGGTAATCGTAAGAGTTGTTTCTACATGACTCAGTATTGTGGCTTCTCAATCTCATTCATTTCTAGATGGTTTTCCTTCCTCTTCCATCCGTGAGTTAAAACTCAGTCAGGCAGTCACGCGTGTGCATGCCTAAGTTGCTGTGGTAGTGGATATGTAAACTTGGCTCTTGCAGTGCCTACCAGCTTGCTTGTCATACAAATATTGTGGTTCCCCAGATCAGTATCCATTTATTATTATCGAGGTTTGCATTTAAAGACCTTGGGGTGCTCACTGTAAACACAGGATAAATTGTTTTTTAATTAGACAGTGAAGTGTCTTCAAATTCTCAACTTTCTTTTGGCATGTTCTACTAAATTGTAGGCATCACAGTTTCTTGCTGTGGTTTTTAGCTTTCCTTTTTCATAATGAATGGCAGAATGCCTCTCTAATTCTGCTTTGAAAACCTTTTTTTTTTTAAATTATGGGAAATTTAAGTATATCCAGTAATAGGCACAACCTCATATGTTCATTCCTCAACATTAACCACAATCAGTTCAAAGCCAATCTTTTATTTAATCAATACGCCACCCACTTTTCCTGGCTCTTGCTGCTTAAAAGCAAATCCTAGACATCATATCAGTTCATCTGTAAATATTTTACCATGTGTCTCTAATAGATAATTCTGCACATGTGTGCGTAGAATCATTGAGAAGTCATGGCAATTTAAAGGGAGGCTTTTTATTTATTTTCAAGATGGTTTTTAAGAAGTGGAGCCAAACATTGATTTAAAAACACTCCTCTAGTAGAAGTGAAAAACCTCTTTCAAAATCTGTGGAATGAGTTAAAAACTAAAAATAAATCAACACCTCTACTAACCAAATGTACCAAAATTAAAACCAGAAGAAGGGGTGCTCTTTCTTCTAGAGTTAAAAATACTGAAAATTTTGCATTTTTTTCTTAGTGGACCTCAAATAAATACTAACTTTAAAATGGAGTAGGTTTATCCCAGGGGCAGTGGCATACATTGTAATCCCATCGCTGGGGAAGCTGAGGCATGGAGCTTGTGTGTAAATGGTCAAGCTGGGCTACAGACTTGTATTTTAAACAAAACAGCAAAACAGTGAATTAGTAAATAAACTCACTAGATTTAGTTTTATAAATGGTGGCAGCAGTGGCCTTGAGGAACGGGGTATTTCCCCGTTTTTTTCCATTACTGTATGTTAATTTTTGACATCATGAAAGAACATTCTAGATCTGGTCTTGGGGTGCGTGAGGATACTGAGGAAGTTAAATCCTTATACTGAGTGAGTTGATTACCTGGCATGCTACTGATTTTTCTCATAGTTATGACAAGGGCTCATTTTGTCTTCTAGATTGGAGGGGAGATGTATCAGAAGGGTACAGTCTGTCACAACAGGGAAGGCATGGTTGAAGGAACATGAGGTAGCCAGTCTCACTGCCTCTGCAGTTGGTAAACTGAGGCAGACACTAAGCGGGACCTAGTTTTTAAACCTCAAGACCCCTCCCCGTCCTAGAGGATTTCAGCAATTCTATCCCAAATACTTTTCTTGCTAGCTGCCTCCTTTTCCCTGTTGACAGTTTGGATATGTACAAATTAACATGTCTGCACATCTATACGTGTGTGTGTGTGTGTGTGTGTGTGATGCTACCGAAAAGGATGGAGTAGAGGTGGGTGGTGGATGGTGTATGTTGCCACCCTAAATCCCTGAGCATGGGAATGTCCTTTTATCCCCCTCTGGGAAAATACCAGGGTTTCATAAACTAAAATGACTTCTACTCAGACATTTGGTATGTATAAGGTAAAGTATTAGATTCAGAGACACAATTGGATACTTACGTTTAAAGATTGCTTTTAATATTATTGTTCTAATCAGCGTTCACCTCAGTTTCTTGTTCAAGTGGTCAGTGAACATTATTTCCCATTAGAATTTATGCATGGGAAGACAAGTGCTTAGATAGTATTGATAGTTAATTAATTGTGTGTGTTGTGGAATAATGAAGGCATGGAAAGGTTTGTACAAGATTTATTGGAAAGTACTCGTGGTGGCATTTTTATTTCTGCACCATAAAATGCTTTGATAAAGATTTGGTAGGCTGAGTAATTGTATCAGAAGATGACGGTATGGGAACAGAGGAGAGAGACGGAGCACGAAGTGTGTGAAGTAACCCTCATAGAGAACTTCTTGCTCCTGGTAATTGTGGACTAGCACAATATCCCCTAGGATCATGTACAGGCATGCTGGTCATCTGGCTAACACATTCAAGGGTAGGTGGCTTCTAGAGCTTCTAGAAACAGTTCTAAAACTATGGGAGGTTTTCCTTTTTGTTTAATTGCAAGTAAGTGTCAGAGCTGTTGTGAGTCTCCATGAGGGTACTGGGCAGCAATTCTCAGAGTAGCCTCTCTGACTGCAAAATGTGAAGGGATGTTGGTGGAATTCATGCCTATGGAAGGAACATTCACTGTTTGGAACTTAGCTCTCTCACCTAAACATTCCTGGTTTAGTGAACACTCCCTCGCGTTGTCTCATTCTACATCCGTTGAGAGGCTAAAGTTGTCAAATTCCCTGAAAAAACCCATTGGAGTTTGGGTCGAACCTGCATAAAACTGAGGAACTAAAACAGTGATGAGGTTGAACTCAGTTTCCTTCCCTTCTAGGAAAGATGTGTTTGCACGTGTCAGTGATTCCATTTCAGTGGCCTGAGTGTCTCAGTGGTTGAAAGGGCCCCAGAGAAGCAATGAAGCCCGACCTCAGTTCACAGCTGTGTCTGGAAGTAGACTAGACAGAGCCACAAAACATTGGAGATAGGATCTTAGGAATCTTTTAAGAAACATGTAAATGTATGTTATAGGCTTAAGAGGAAGAGGGCCATGTCCCACAGGCCTCTTTTCTTAGCAGTTTTCCAGGTGTTTTCACTGTGTTCCCCGTCATATTCCAGATGGTTTTATTCCAAGTCACTCTTCTGATGCTGATAAGTGCTGTACTGAATTGATAGGTTATGTTCTCCATTCAAAGGCAGAAGTAGCCGTTTTTCATTTCAAAGAAGAAGCTCCCTTCCTCCTGCTAATTTATTTTATATTAAAAGTAATCCTGTAATAAAACCTGTCATATTGTTAATTAAAAAGATCACATCATAAGTCCTGAGAGAGCAGGTCTTGTGAACTTTGGCATTGGAATGTTGCATAGGACAGTGTATTTAATTCTCTTTACTGATCCAACTAGGAGAAGAACTAGGTGCTTGGCAGGTCTAATTTGCCTTCAAGTGGACTTAGGATGGTTCCATCATTTGCATTTTCAACGGTTACCATCATTATCACCTTGAGAGTATTTAGAGTCCCCTAGGAGTCATAGCTCTGGCACTGCCTGTAAGGTTTAAGTGATGGAGAAAGACCCATCCTAGCCTTGGGAAGGGGCAGGAGACTGAAAAATGGGAAAAAGGAGAAATGAACACCGGCATTTGACTGTGCTTCTTGACTGTGGAATCAATATGATCAGCAAACATCACACTCCTGGCTGCAAGCCTTCTTGGCCAGGACACACCGTGGCTTCAAACTGTGATTCCCAACCCTTCCTTCCTTAACTTGCTTTGTCCCTTATTTTGTCACAGAAGAGAAAATACAGCACACATAGACAGAATGTAAATATCTCAGTAATGTAACTATCTCAGTAAAGACTCCTTTTTGGAGTTTGCCTGGTAGAGGAAACACGCTTTGTGACTTAAGGGAACCCCACAATTGTGTCTCTGCTTTAGCAAAACAGGACAGATCTTCTGTGCATCACTGTCTTTGAGCAGAGGGGGTCATATTACTGAAATGTGTTGGAATGGTACCAGTGGTCAACAAGTGTGACTTCTTTTTGACTGCTGATCTTCTGTACTATTAGTTCCCTTGATAAAAAAATACTTAAGAAATTCTCTTGAAAAAACCATCAACAACAACAATTGTACAGACAAAGCGTTTCCAAAGATAAGCTCCTCCAGTGACTTGAAGTTGTATTTCCACTCTGCTTTTCTCGGGATGTATGTCGGAGAACAGGGGTCTACAACCCCTGGCTCATCAGCTTGTTTCCTTCATTCCATGGGCCCAGGCATTGGAGAATAGCTCATAAAAGAATTTGAAGTCCTTGGAGGAAGCGCTAGATAAAAAAACCAGTCATTAATTAATTTTTAAGAGTCAGCAGCTGCACACTCAGGCATCTAGTTTGATAGGAAAGGAAAACAAATTTCTCGGTTTTAAATTGCCTTGTGTGTATGACAGCATATTAAAGTAATGAGAGCAATTCATCTTGCCATGTCGGGCTTGTCAAGCTTTGATTTCCCCACCCCGTGTCTCTCTCTCACTTTCTCTCTCTGCACGTGTGTGTGTAGACTGCCTGTTAGTATATGTGTGTCTACATGTGTGTCCAGTACCCATGCATATGTGTGGGGGTGGAGGTGGAGGCCAGAGGCTACCATCAGTTGTCTTCCTCCATCACTCTCCTTATTGTATATTGAGGCAGGGTCTCTTACTGAATTCTGACTTGCCTATTCTGGCTAATACTGTAGCTTTTTAGCTCGTTTCTGAGATCCCTGGTCTGTCTTGAGTTCTGGCATTACAGACGAGCCACTGCACCTACCCAGTTCTGACACAGGTACCAGGTACCTGAATTCTGGTCCTCATACATTTGTGGCCTGCCCTTTATCTACTGAATCAGCTCCCCAGCTCTTCTCTGTGTCTTTTCCCCCTTCCCTTCCTCTTTCTGCCAGCTTAATCCCTATGCTTTATGTACTATAAAAATATAGAACAATAATGATAAGACAAGCAAAATATTAAGTTACCACAAGAAGATAGCCTCAACTCCACCAGTTAAGATAAGACACAAAGCTGTCTTCCCACAGAATGTTTGCTTTTTGAAAGGTTTATGTGGCTGACAATGAAGATTAGCCATCACATGGTTTAAAATGGTTTCTTAAGGGAAACCCCAGAGAAACCTCTGTCTCTAGGCAGAGAATTTAGTGAAGACAGGCATGAATATCCTGACACTAGTCCCCTGTGCTCACAAACCTGCTAGTTGTGAGTGTCTTTCCTGACACCAGACAGCATTTAATAGCCAGACCTGTACACAACACAGTCAACAGACACTTGTGTTGAAATAATTGATATCATCTCAATGCTCTTTGTAATTCTTGGGGAAGCTTTGTTCTTCAGGTGACTCATGCCTGCTTCATAGTCCAATCTTGAATTACGTCTTCCACCTGTGACTAGAATGATAATCATCCCTTGTGGTGTTCTTGGATCTCCTTGTCATTTTTTCAGGAATTTATTTTTTAAAAAATCAGGTATCTTTTTATATCCACAGAACTACTTCAGCCCTCACCCTTGTTCTTACCAGGGGTTTACATGCATGTCCTTGCTAACTGAACAGAAATTGAAGGCCAATAGTTAATGTCATTTTATACATTAAGTAATACAAGTTCCCATGGAGATGTGGTTCTGAACTTTTACGCTGTTTCTGCTGAGAGAGGGTCAAGAAGGCCATACAGTTATGATGTTGCTGAGGTATACATTTTGATTTTTGTTTTTAATGATGGATCTCATAGCTATACCAATAATTTCTTATTTAGTTAAACAGCCTACTCATGTACTGTGTGAGCGGCTTTACTCTGAGACATCCTCCGTCAAAGTCCACTGAGGTTCAGTTATCTGACAACAACCCACCTTATGTACTGCACGTGGTGGTAATTTCTTTTCTGTTCTGTTGCTTTTCAGTTTAGCCAGGATAAAATGAATGAATTCCATAGCTCGCTTTGGACTGTGATCCATGGTTTTGAGAAATAAAGGTCCAGGTGAGCAGGTCACCCTCCCTTTCAGACAAATTTTCTAGGAAGGGACATTAAAACAAATTCCTTGCAGGAGCCCTCTGGTCGTTTGGATGAGATGCCTCCCATATTCTCAGGCATTTGAATACTCAGTCCCCAGTTGCTGGTACTATTTGGGTAGGAATAGGCGGCGTGGCCTTGTTGGAGGAGTTGGGGTTGGTATTTGAGAGTCTGCCTGCTTGCAGTTCAAGGTGTGAGCCCTCAGCTGCTGCTCCAGCTGCCGTGCCTGCCACCTGCTGCCTCTGCTCTGCCATCATGTAAACAGCGCAGAGTGTGTGGTTGTAGTCTTATAGTCTCAGCTTGGCAAGGTGGAGGGGGGTTCCCTGGAGCTTACTGGCCAGCCAGAACCAGTGAGCTCCGGGTACAGTAAGACTCTACCTTAAAAGATAAGGTTGAGGGAGGCGCCTGATGTTGACCTCTGGCTGCCACAAGCACGGAGCCACACATGCATGTGTGCCTGCAAACACATGACACATACCCCACACACACCTATAGAGTTTTTGACTAGTTTTTATGCTATAGTAGATGAACACAATTCCAAACTCCTTATAATCAGGACTATTGGGAAGTGGAAATGTATTTTGGGAAAGCAGGCAGAGTACTCTGCATCAGTACTGGAGGATTACTAAATATGCGAGCTGCGTGGTCATACCACGTGTAGCAAAAGCAATTGCAAACATCCCAAAACCAAGCATTTAGCTCTTGGTCTCCCTTTCAATCTTGGCACCAACACATCAACTGTCTATAGGATTAAGGATCTGTGTTTGGTTCTCATTTTCAATTTGGTGAACAGTTGATATAACTTGGAATTGAGAGATGCTTTCATTTAAAATAAACACTTTAGTGTCCTAGGGGCATTATTATTGGGTTGACTCTGTTTTCTCAGGCTGAGGCCTAGGCCGTTGTGGCTTCCCACAGCTCCCCAAGGGACTGTTGCTACAGCATTAGTGTGAGCTACCCTTTGAGCAGGCAGTGAGCTGAAGTTTCCTGGGGGAGAGGACAGAGCCTAGTCCTGCCCAGGCTTGTAAGAACTGGACCTATTGGAGATGACCAGATAGGGTTTTAGAAGGAGTCCTTCACCTTCCAAACAGGGATGCGCTCCGTGGCATATGATAGATGTCAGATTTATCATTAGAGAATGAAATTGGTGCACCATGTTCAGGGAACTTGTTGGCATGCGTGTGTTTATGGGTGCTATAACTCTGGGGTTGTCAGGCTTCTTGACATCCTGTATAATTAGAACGTGGCCCTATGACATCAAGAATTTCATGTGAGTTTGAGGCCAGCCTGGTCTACTTAAGGAGTTCCAGGACAGCCAAAGGTATATAATAGACAGATCCTGTCACAAAACAAAACAAAACAGAAAAACAAAAAAAAAAACTATTCATGGGCACCTCAAACAATAACAGTTGATTGTGGAGATATCCTTCAGGTGAGGCATACGAGCTAGACCTTGACAAACATCCTCAGCAGGCAAGCAAAGGTAACCTCATCCATTGCATGATTTCAGGCACTGTGCTAGCTGTCTTCATGGGTCATTTATTTTTCAACACATTATCTCCATTTATGTTTTGCATGGAAAAAAATGAAATATCACAAAGCCTTGAGGGCCTTGCTCAGTGCGAATGGGCTCGGTGTTTTTTTTTTTTTTTTTTTTTTTTTTTTTTTTTTTTTTATTGCAGTAGCACAGAGCTGATCATGAGTTAAGCCTTAGTGATGACTTTGGCTGTGTGTCATCACAGCCTGTTTGACTCCTACGGTTTGTGGATGCCAGTCCCGGTCTCCGACTTACCTCTGGGTTCATCTTAGGCTGCCTCTGGCCCACTGCTGAGTTCTTCCCTAGGCTTCCTGGCTGTGGGCTTTAAGCTGTGTCATCTTCTCATCCCCACCTGGCTTTCTCTAGGATTGTTTGGCTGTGCTTGCCTTTCTTCTGGTTCACATTTAAGTTATTTTTCTGAACCCTTTTCACTGCCCTTTCCCAGCCATAAGCATTACTGTTTTCCTTGCCAATCTGATAAAAATCCAGCAGTCCCATTCACTAATTAGAACGTTGTGTAAACACCAGTCTTGCTGAGGGAGGTCAAGCATTTGTCCCCTGTGAAGCATTTTACCATCTGTTTTCAGTGTGTTCCTCTGTGTGTCTCTTTCTGCTATGATCAAGTAGGCCAAACTTAGCTTCCTGTTTCCTCCCGAACTGGGAAATATCTCCAGCTTTTTCCTTGTGTTCATTTTCCAGATATGTGTATTTCTATACCCAAATGTTTAGTTAGCAGCAGCTGTTAATATACAGCCTACTGTTAGGGTTGGCACTGCTCTGAACGTGTGTGTGTGTGTGTGTGTGTGTGTGTGTGTGTGTGTAGGGTATTGGTGTGGGTGTATGTGTGCGTGCGTGGTCCTTTGGGTGCAGGTGTGCTTATGGAGGCCAGAGTCACCTTTGAGTATTACTCCTCAGAAAATATTTCCTTACTGTTTTGAGACACAGCCTGGAGCTCACCGGTTCAGCCAGGCTGTCTGTCAGACATATCCCCAGGGAGTACCTGTCTCCCTTTCCTAGATTTTAGGATTAGAAGTGCATGCTACATTGCCTGGCTTTCTCACGTGAGTTCTGGAGATCAGACTCAGAACCTCATGCTTTCAGGGCAAGTGCTTTAAGACTAAACTGTTTTTCTCGCTGTGGTCTCTATTGTTCCTGTTGAGCTTTCCAGGGGAGGGGACTGTTACTGTCCCTGTTTACAGATGGGATGGGAAAGCTGAGTGCTCCATGAAGATCACACAGACAGTAAGTGTGTAGCTTATATTTAAACTCACTTGAAATTATTTGACATAAATTTTAGACAGTGTCCCCTGGGGAACCAAATCAGTTAGAATGAAGACACACAAAGAGACTTCTTTTAAAGAACACTCTTGTGATTATAGAGGCCACATCAGCTGCCTTCAGTTCTTGGGACTGAAAACATGTCAAAATCAACTTAAAGGTTTGTTTTGGCTCCCAGTTTGAGAAGTTTTGATTCATAATTTCTAGGCCTGGTGCCCTTTGGAAGAGACTAGATTCATGATGCTGGGACTACGTGGCAGAGTCTTTCAAATTCTTGTGGACCAGGAAACAGAGAAGATGCTAAAGCCAGGAGAAAGATGACTAACAACCTGTCCCTAGGGACACACTGCTGCCAGTGAGGCCCCACCTGCTAAAATAGCCACAGCCTCCTAATGTACCCCAATAGCCGGACACGAGCATCCAAAACCTGAATCTGTGCGGTACATTCAAGATTCTAGCCAAAATCTATAGTCCTAAGGTGGCAGGTTAGAGATTCAGGAGAGCGGATGGTGGAACTTCCAGATAGTCCAACATCGCTGAGAATCACAGGAACCAGTAGCACAGTTCCAGGGTGAAAGCCAGCAGGCTGTCAAGCCACAAAGACCAATACTTGAGTTTCGCTGGAAGGCAGGAACAGAGCTATGGTTCTAGATGGAAGGCAGTCATCAAGAGGGAGTATTTATCTTTGATTGTACTCATGCATGTCCACAACTGGCTGTATGAGCTCACCGCCACTGGCAAACACAATCTGCTCTATTAGCTCAACTGATTCATATCTTAATCTTAATCTCCATACATACTCAGAATAATGTTTGAAGAAGGATCTGGACACCATTGCCAATCGACACATGAATAGCTATCCTAGTGGAGCTTACTAGCTCATTGTGTTTGTGTGTGTGTGTGTGTGTGTGTGTGTGTGTGTGTGTGTGTACATACGTGCATGCTGGCAAATGGAATTGGGTATTCTGTGTCCTTTGAAGTTATAATGTCCTTGCCTCTTTGAATAGCTGTGCCAGGAAAGGTTGTGTAATAATCTCACAGAGTGAGCTTGTACTACAGAGTCCAAAAGAGTGAGTTCCAAGTCCTAGAAATCTTTCACTCTCTTAGAGTGAAACACATCATACTTGTTCCTGAAAGGATCTTGGATGTTGTTTACATAGTTGCCTTGAGGGTCATCATTGTGGCTTTGCCATAACCAATAATGAAGTCATTGACTCGTTGCTGGAAATATCTTTTCTGTAAGCGATAATGGGCAGACGCATCATTTTGCTCCCGAGAAAATAAAAACCAGTTGAAGCTGTTCGTCATTACATGCTGATCAGTGCTGGGCCTCCCAGTTAAGACTCATCGCTCTTTTCCTCTTGAAAAGAAATAGTGCTTTGTAAGCAATTCTAAAACTTACGAACCAGTGATTCTACTTTAGGTTTTTATTAAATGTTCTGACTTGCATGTTTCAAACTGGATTAATTACCATATTGTTTGGCTCAGTTTTCTATTACTGTCGTGTGTGTGCATGTGTGCAGGTACGCACACGTGTGGAGGCCAGGCTTTGACATTGGCTGCTTTGCAGTAAGACAGTGTCTCTCACTGTCTTAGGCTTTGGCTAGGCTGGCTGACCAGCAGCTGTAC
This sequence comes from Psammomys obesus, assembly GCF_907164565.1. Taxonomy (NCBI): domain Eukaryota; kingdom Metazoa; phylum Chordata; class Mammalia; order Rodentia; family Muridae; genus Psammomys; species Psammomys obesus. Next base: position 15,907,152 of record NW_026596149.1, read on the forward strand.
TGCGCAGCCTGTTGCCTCCCCTGTCGGAACCAGGTGAGCTACATATGGTACCACGGCCAGCTTCTTACATAGCTGCTGGGAACCAGGACTCAGGGGCCCAAGCATGCACAGCAAGCGCTCTGCTGACTGAGTGCCTCCAGCCCTACTTCACATTGTTTTTAAAAATGGCGGAAGTAATAAATTGAACATATTTGATAAATAAATGTGGTAAAAGTGAAAAATTCTTTTCCTTATCTTTCTTCAAACTCGCTTAGAAAAAAAACTGCTTGAGGAGATGTGAACTCGAGGGACATTATCCAATTCTAGAAGGATATCCTTTCTTATGAAAATATTTTACATTAGAAATGTAAGTGAGAAGAGAAGGGTCTTGCCTTGCTCAAGGTTCTGGGAATTGTGTGGCACCGTCAAATGAAGAACTCAGCTGTCTGCAATGAATTTCTCCTCATTGCTTACTTTATGTAGTCAACAATGGATGCTTGCTTCATCTGTGTTGCCAAACACAGTTTACAGTGTGAGTTCACTGTGCTTTACAATTCATTCTCTTCATGATCGGCAGACATATGGGTTGCTCTGGGTTTGGCTCGTGAATATGGGGAATAACTGCTTTGAGGGCAATTCTTTCCAGCCAACTGGCTTCATAGTCCAGTTGGGAAAAGAACTCAGCATATTGTGTAGTTTTATCCTCAGAGGAAGGTGGAGAATTTTGTGTTGACTTGTTTCAACTGTTTGAGGTAGCCAAATAATGGGAGTACCCTTAAGTTTTGCCAACTCTCTGCCGATTTTTCTCTTCTGTCTTGTTATACAGTAGAACCACTTGATAAGCGATTAACATCTCGGTTTGGGGGCTTTATGATTCACTCTATCTTCGGGTTTTATAAACTTCTTATCCAGGAGGAGTCAGTAATAGCATTTTAATACAGACACACTTTCTGAAAAGTGCCAGCAGCTGCCGAAGAAACAATAATGAAGCCGAGGCTGGGTGGCCCAGAGCAGTTCCACTTGGTTAATGTGATAATCGTTGGTGGGTATTTATAGAAGGATGTATGACTGAAGCCCCAGAGATGATTAAACTGGAGGTTATTCTGGCCCGTTGCCTGAAATGTGGGATCTAAGTAAAAACTTTTAGGTTTTCCCACTCAACGTTTCTTTCCTAACCTCTGTCACACTGGACCCGGACACCTCAGCTACTCTGCTGTCCTTGGTTGTGTTAGGTGAGAGGTAGAAGGTGATCTGTGAGTTTCACTGGGTCCACAGTTCTCCAGGAGTGGCTGGGCTGTTGCACTAGCCTCACCTCAGCCTTCCAGAACCAAACTTACATCGTTACTGCATGCAATGCGGGTTTGCTTACGGCTTGACGTTGGTCCGATTTTTATAAGTCATTTTTAAACAATCATTCTGGGCCAGGGAAATGAAAAGATTTTTTTTTTTAACTATTGATTTCCTCAGTGGAAGGAAATAATGAGTTACAAATGATCTTTGCAGGCACTAGCTGTGCCAGCCTTTTTTCTTGAACTGTCCTCTTGCCATAGCGCTGAAATAAATCCACTTTTTAAAAGAGGCATTAAAAAGCGCTGTGACAAGTGTAGTTACAGCAGATAGATTTAGCTCATGTATTTTATCTGCATAATCTGATTGTAATTTATATGTCTTCAGCCCAGATAAAGCAAAGCCATTTCTTATTACCAAATTCTTCTCTTTGTCAACATGATGTGAGTGGGATATTGACTTTAACTGAAGGGTGGTGATTAATCATAGCTGCTTGCAGGGAGATCATTTATTGCTCTGTGTAGCTGAGTGACGGCTGGAGGAGCTTTGAGTCAATCAAGATAAACCCAAGCGGGTTAGTTGTTCTTGGATGACAATGGGTGATGTGATAGATTTATTAGCCATATTCTCGATTCAAGATCTCTTCACATTCTTAGCCAGGCAGATTGCAGAGAGGGAAGTAACGAGTTTCTACCATCAACGGAAGAGTCTGCTTGCTTTCAAAGCAGCGTTGAGCTAGCGGACTGTCACGGGAGAAGGTGAATTATGACGATGTAGACCGCTACTGCTCAACTCGTGGCTAGTTTTGTCAAGCTCAAAAATGGCCATTGTGTTGTTCATGGTCGTTTGGGCATTTGCTAGACTAGGAGGAAAAAAATCATCTGATGCAGTTGTACAGGCTGCGCGATGAGACTGTTTTCTAACTTGTAACTAAATATTATTGCCATGACAAAATTGCAGCTCAGGCTGAGCATCTCACTCTTTCACTTACCTGCCCGTTTCCCCCTTACAGAGCTTGCATGTTTTTAGGAACTGTATAGCCACTTAATACCAGCTATTAAGGTTGCTTAGTAAAAGGATGGTAAGATGGCTCAGTGGGCAAAGCGCTTGCCACACAAAGCCTGCATAACCTGAATTACAGCCCTGGCGCCCACATGTAGAGCCACTCTACAGAGGCGGCCTGTGATGTGCCACGTATGCAGTGACGCCCACTCACCACTACACGCTACGCCCATACACAGTGACACTAGTAAAGAAAAATGGAGGAGAATGAAAGGCGCTAGGGGAGATCCACACAGGGAAGAGAGAAGCCCAGAAGACGTTATCAGAGTCAAATGGTGGTGACTCCTGGGTCGTCCTGCCCGTTAATCAATCCGCTCACCACTCTTCTTTAGTGGTGAAGATTGAAGTGGGCCACCTACTTTATTAAAACCCCTTGAGCACCACATAGGATGTTAGTCAGTAGCCTCCCTTCTCTTTCATTGCTTGGGGGTAGCCTAGGACAGTGATGATGTTCTCTGGAGTTGGCAGTGCGTGCATGTACATGGCCTTGAAGTGCTTAACAATGGGCACAGTCAGGAACATGCTTCACTTCCTCCTCACGCCATCTTGTATTTTGAGACAGGAGCTCTCCTTGAACCTGAAGCTCACAGGTTTAGCTAACCTGGCCTGCAAGCCCCCAGGGGCCCTCCTTTTCACCCTCCTCCTCTCTGCTGTTACAGACAGGTGTCTCTGCCAGTCTTGTTCTGGGAGTGCTGTTACTTGAAAGCAGATCTTCTTGCTTGTGTGGCCAGCCTTTACTGACTGAGCTTTCTCCCTGGCCCTGGAGAGGCATTTCTGAGGCTTTAATGAAGTTGTACTGTTTGGCTGGAGAGCAGTCAGGTCATTATGTTAATACGTATGTTTGAAACTAGTTCCCAACTGCTCTGTCTGAACCACTGGTTTCCAGTGGGGGAAGATTTGCCACCTAGTAACTTCTGAAATTATCTGGGCATGAGTTATGTTGTCACAACAAGGGGAGGCATTCCTGGCATCAATGGGAGAGTTTCATGACACTGCTAAGCGTGTGCAGCACACAGAAATGCCAACAACAAAGAATCATCTGGCCTCAAAGAGCAGTCGCGTTAGCTTGTGACGGTGCCTCCTGCTGTAGCCGTCTCTGGACTTTGTCGCTAAGAATTTAGGATTCTTGGACAAGTGGGTGCTAGGCTGTGCTTAAAGAAGATGTCCATATAGGGACTCTTTATATATATATATATGAGTAATATTTATATAGTAATATTATATATATAATATAATATTTTATATAGGCGTTCTTTTATTTTTGTTTTGGCATTTTAAAGCTCAAATTGCCCCATCTCCCCTTGGCTGGCTGAAGAAATAATAGTTGCAAAGTGATTAGGAAGTGTGTTTCTGTTCCCTCATTGGCGTTCATTGTTTGTTCCGTGGAAGCTGATGAATTGCCGCTTCTAAGGCTGACAGGATAGTTTCTGTTTGTTAACTGTGAATCTCATCTAGTCTAGTCCTAGTGTTAACGAGAAGAAAAGCATCAGTTAATATCTGTTACATTTCATTGCTGAAAACCAATTGTTAGTGATAAAGCCTCTTTTTTTTGCACACATAATTTGATCTCCTGTAATTGATAGAAGAAAGCTCAGAGAATTTGTTCAGGCTCTGATTACAGCCAGATTTTTCTAGGCAGGTCACCTGCAGTAATGCACAGGAATTCTGCCTCTGTGATTAAGCAGGCAGAACTTATAGTCAACACTCAGAATGACTCAGTGGCAGCACCCGAATGGAGTATTCTTTCACATCTTCTAGCCCTTTGTGAGCCTTGCGCAGTGGTATTTCCTGATAATGCTAGTGCAGTATTTTTGCTTTGTTTTAAGGGTTACAGAGGGCAAAACCTTAGGGATTTACTCATTCGAAATTTCCTGCTTACTTATTGAGAAAAAAATGTAGAGACAGAATCCAGGCTTAGGGGATGTAGCAGTTAGTTGAGTGCTTGTTTACCTAGCATGCGTGAAGCCGTGGGTTCTGCCTTGCGCACTGCATGAGAACACACGCAGGGCTGATAGCAGAAGAATCAGAAGTCAAAGGCAATGCTTGGCTACATAGAGAACCCAAAGCCAGCCTGGGCTACATGACACTCTGTCTCAAAAGATAAAATAAAACAAAACAGAAAATAAAATTAGATAAAATATAAAATAAAAAGTATCAAGAAGCCTGTTATATACCCAAATATACTCCTTCTCACTATTACTGATTGCATTACGTTTTCATTTCTATGACCAAGTGTCTGACAAGGTGACTTGAGAGGAAAGGTTTATTTTGGCTCATGGTTTGAGGAGGTACAGTCCAGCACAGAGGAGAAGGCATGGAAGTGGGAGTAGTGTCCGGCTGTGGCCACAGCAGTGTGGCCTTGTTTGCTAACATCTGGTGGATCAGGAATGCTTGTGTGCAGCTTGCTTTCTCTCTTTTTTTCCGTTATTACCTCCGAGTCCCACCCCCTCAGCTGTGGGATGATGTCACCTAAATCCAGGGTGAATATTGCCCCCTCAGCTAACCGCCCAGAGGCGTGCTTCAATCTCGTAAAGTGACTGTCCTGTCAGAAAAGAAGCTGCCTGAGTCCCTCAACAAGGGGCCCCGAGGAACTAGAACTTTCTCAGGAATCTTATGCAGGGAGAAGGAAAGGCTAAAGCCTGATGCCACCTAAGTGGAGATGTTTGTCTCTGCATACACAAACACACACACACACACACACACACACACACACACACACACACACACGTACGTACACACGTGCACACAGACACACCACACGGGAACGCACCCACACAGCCTTGCAGTTGATTTTATGTGCTCATGAGCTCCATGAAGCCTGTCGTGGATGGCAAGTTAACAACATTTACTTTAGACTAGGATATAATAAGCTGGTCTAGCAGGCTTTAGAAACCGGTTAAAGAACTGACCTAGCTGTTAGGTGTTTGGTTAGGGGGAGTCCTATAAGTTTAATGTATCAGCTCATGACTTGGGTTGCCCGAAGCTGGATAGAATCAGGTGCAAAGGGTGTGTCTTGGTTCCCATGTGTCTCTCAGGGTGCTCAGGGCACAAGAGCAGGGCATCATGGTTAGGCTGGGGAGCATCACTCTAGGCAGAGGCTAGACAAGCAGATCATGTTGGCTCCTTGTTTCCAGGAATACACCAGGAAGATAAAGACCATTACAGTTTCTATGAGATACAGTTTCTTTTCAGGTTGTGTAGAATTCAAATTATTCTCTGAAAAGAAAAAAAAAATTAAAACTCATCAGTGCTTAAGGGAGAAGTCGGTTCTCTGTGAGCAATAGGCTCTGGCTGTTGGATTTTTTGACACAGGGCATCTCAGTAACTCTGCCACATCTGCCTACCTCATTTGAGGTGGACGTGGCTTTGGGGCAATTGTGAGAGCCTTCTGCATTGAAGATCAGCCCACAAAGGACAGTGTGTAGGGGTAAATGCTTAGGGGTGTGTGTGCAGGTGTGGGTGTGTATGTGTTTAGGGTTTGTGAGTGTGTGTGTTGCAAGCATTCAGGTGTCAAGGTGACCTTTTCTTTCTGTTTGATATTTTTGTTTGTTTTATTTTGTTGTTTTGAAGGAAGGTCTGACGTTACCCAGGTTAGCATTGAGCTCACTAGTATATAAAGACAAACTTGAACTATTAATTCTTATTCATGATATTACTATGTCCATTTTATGTGATGCTAGGAATTGAATCCATCATCCGGCTGTCATTCTATGACGTGAGCTATGTCCTCAGCCCTTCAGCGTGACCTATAGACTAAGGTCACAGTCTCGTAAGGTGCTGAATGTGGTGGTAGTCCTCACAAATGCGCTCACTAGTTTTATCAATTAACTGTTTAATTCCAATTCCTCTCCTTGCTTGAAGCATTGATCTGAATTGGGTAATTGTTTGGCTTTAGTTTTGAAATTTGAAACTGTGATTTCTCAATTAACTACCTTTTGATTATTTTCTAAAATTGGCTTATTTCCCTCTTGCATCTCATTATTGGGGGTGTGACAGTGGTGATCATGCCACGCGTGTCCTCTTCCTTGCCCCTCCCCTTCTCGTGACCTTTGCCTCGCTCTCCCTTCCTCCCCCTCTCTCCCCTTCCCTCCCTTTTTTCTCTTTACCCCCCTCTCCTTCCCTCTACCCCCTCACATTGAGAACGTAGATCCCACACCCACACATGATATCACACTTAACACTTTCACAGCTTTGCCAGGTTGATATTGTGAATCCAGTGTTATAGGTAAGAATCTACACTAGAGGCTGCATGGCTTTTTCTCTAATGTCACTGAGCCAGTATGGGATGGAGCTTCCATCCAGCTCAATAGTGCTATTGGAGAGCTGCCATTTCCTGTATGGAGTGGCTTTCTATAAGTTTATCTAAAGCTCCTCACTAATTATTTTTGAAGGTACACTTGCAGAATGTCACATGATTGATCTTTCCTCTTTGGGCGAGTAGTTTTGTTCTTTTCTGTTTGTCCACTGAACTTTTAGATTAGAGAGAACAAGACAGTGTATTAATCAGTGTTCTTTAGGGAAGTAAAACAATACGATGTATGTACACATACCTACACCCACACCCCACATACACATCACACTCACAAAGATGATGGAGATCTGGCAGGTCATAAATCTGGATATGTGTTGATCCCCCCTCCCTCCGACTTCCCCCAGGAAGAGCCCATCCTGCAGAGGATGCTTCCAGGCTTTCTGGGAAACTCCCTTTGCTCTGGAAGCTCAGTCATTTGCATTCAGTGCCTACATATATGGATAAAGTCCACTCATATTACAAAGGGCAGTATGCTTTAAGCGTTGAAAACACACCCCCACAGAAACATCCAGAATCGTATTAAACCACACATCCAAACCTCATGGCATAGGTAAGTTGGCATATAAAATCGACTGTCACAGATGGTAATTGGACAACTGTTAACAAGGGACAGATGCAGTCCATCAGAGATATACAAAGGGTATGTAAATGTTAAATTCTTTTTGAAAACCCTTCTCTTTTTAATATATATATATCTTAGTGGAACATTGGAAAATATTTGAATGGGAGCTCTTTTGCTCCAGGGACGAAAGCAACTTTGCAGAAAGAAGTGTGTACGATACGAAGAGAAAGAGACCTAGGAGAATAAAATCTTTCACAAGCCAAGTGTCCTTTTCCATTAAACTTAGAGCTCTGGACTTGTGTGATATGTCAATTCCCGCTCAGCAGTTTCTCTGTCCTGGGACTGAATAAAAGACCTATAGGAAAATTTTCCTTGTGGAGAAGGGGAAATAGACAGCTGTCTGCAGGATATTCTTTAAAGGCTAGATATGGCATAAAGCAGTAGCAGGAATGTCTATAAAAATGAGGTATTGACAGCTAGAAAAGACCTGGAGAGAATGCGCAAGGTTAAGAGGCATTCCACATTTCACTGGATGGAGAAAAAAATACAACTAGTGAGCAGTGATAAAGTTTTAAATTTCCTCTAATCAGTTTAGAGGCTGTTTTGACCTCTCGCTTCTTACAGACATGCTGTAGGGTCAATGGGCTATACTTCCAGGATGATGTAAACAGCCTACCTGTGCATTTTCTATTGAGGGTCTTGATTATGTTTAGCGTTATCAGTTTGGTGGGAACTTTAGGGAAAGATGCCCATGGTCCCTTTGGCCTGTTCTCTGGACTTCTGTATCATATAGGGTGAAATTAAAATCATAAATGATAATTTACTCATGTAATGTACATCAGAAAGAAATGCAGTGCAGTGTTAAGGCTGGTCCCATGATGTTGAGTTGGGACATAACGACAAAGGTTTGCATGGTGCTTGTGTTAACAGTGACTTTAGTCTTGGTTAGTTGAGATCCCCTCAGAAGATGCATTGAACAGATAGGCTTTGTAAGGCCAGCTAACTTGACAGCCCTTTCTGGAAGTAAACAGTGATAAATGTAACGAATACCTACTATGTTCTGGTTATTCTGGGGATTGACTGTTTTTAGCTGTGAACATAAGGAGTGCGGAAGTCTATAGCTTCCTTGATCCTCTATGGATGAGATCAAGCGTAATCGTAAACCATGGAGGGTCAGAGTTGGGGACTGAGAGAGTGAGTGCCCCAGGGGACCAGGGAGGAACAGTGAAGAATGGCTGGGTGAGATGCTGAGAAAAGTGATGGCTAGGAAGCTATGGGCTTACTTTCATGCAGATGGAAGTGGGTGTGTGAGCCTTGATTGGGTTTATTAAATTGAGAAGATCTTGGAGAAATATTAGGGTTGCAAACAGAGAGAGGGATAATGGAGAGGAACCAAAACTGCAGAAGACATTGTTGTTAGGCTTAGAAGTTTGAACGACAGGGTTTTAGGACCAAATGAACCAGTCCTATTTCTGGCTGTAAAAGGCTCGTGTTCAACACAGCACACCAAGTTAGAGCTGTGCTGTAATTGATCAAGAGATGAATGTACAAAATATAGGAGGAATTATTTTAAACCAATGTACTCTGTGGGTGTAAACATTCTATGTGTGTTCATATGCATATGGTGTCCTGATGTCAATGTGGCGTGTCCTCCTCAATGTCTCTATTTTTTGAGAAAAGTTCTGCTCAAATGGAACTCATTGATTTGGCTATGCTGACTGGCCAACAAGCTCCAAGGATCCCCTGTGTTTACCTTTCCAGCTTTGAGATTACAGGGTAGGACCATCATGCAGTTTTTTTAAGTTGGTGCAGGGATCTGAACTTAAGTCTTTATGCTTGCAATGGCAAGCACTTTAGCAATGAGTTATCTTTTGAAAAGAAGAATCTACAAAAAGCATACCTAAGATATGTGTAGGGAACTTCCAGAAGGGACCCCAAATCAGCATAAGATAGCTATAATAATGCTAATCAGTAAAATCAATGTGAAAATAAAAACATGGTTTTATATACTCGACATTGGTGAAGTCTTGAAGCCTGAGCCTATAAAACACTGTCAAGAATGGAGTGAGAAGGAAGTTTATATACCAATGAAGAGAGCTTAAATGGTACGAATGACTCAGGAGTGGAGGTTGCCCAAATCTGGCAAATCCTTTGCTGTTTTGCTCCTGGGAATTAATCCTAGACAGTGTAATAAAAAATAAATGGTCTAGCTTCAGACTTCATCTCATTCTAACGGCAGCATTTGACACTGGTGATCTCCTTTGATGGATCGTCACTTGATGGTAGACTTATTGGAGCAGGGCTGTTCCCCTGGGTCTCTGCAGTGCACACAGTGGTTAGGGGTAAATCTCACAGCCTCATATGTGGTGAATTTAGGAAGGAGTTTCAGGAAAGGGAGGAAATCAAGAAAGGTCCGCAGACTACCGAGCTTACAAAGAAGGCCTGGGCCCTTATTCCACAGAGATGCCCTTGGTTCTGTCTGTGTGCTTTTTAGGAAGATCTTTAACTTGGTGGGTTTTCTTCTTGTGAGGTAAATCTGGGAGTAGCCTTGACAATGTGTAACAATTGTAGTACAACACCAACTGGGGTCAGGGGAGGAAGCCATCACCAATGAATATTTATTTAATGATCATTTTTTTTAAAGAATTTTATTTCTTGATTTAGTGTGTGTGGTACAGTGAAGGTCAGAGAAACTTGGGGTATTAGTTCCCTCCTACCACGTGCCTCCTTGGCAGTGAACTCAAGTCACCAGGCTTGGCAGCAAGTGCATCTACCTTCTAAGCCATCCTGCTGGTCAGTTTTTTCTGTTTTATGCCACTTATTTGTAGAACCCATGTCATTACTGTGGTTGCCACAGTTAGCTCTGAAATGCTATCCTTGTGAAGTCCTGCTTTCTAGAACACAGTGACTCCTGCTGTTCTTATGATCATGCAATTGTACTGGTACAGATGAAAGAGTCTTAAAAAGTTCTTCAGAGCTTTCCCTCCAACAGTCTCTATGTGACTAGAACAAGTCATGGTCTGAATGTGAAATGGCCCCATTGGCTTGGGGGTTTGAACTTGGTTCCCCACTCCCTACCAGTGCTGGTGGTTTGGGGGCTCTGGGGCCTTTCAGGAGGTGGAGTCTTATCACTGGAAATGGTGATGTGGTTTTGAAGTTCCATAGCCTGACTCTACTTCCAGTCCAGTGTGTGACCAACTGCCTGCACACCTGCTGTCCTGTCCTTCCATGAGGGGACTCCTTCCCTCCCTCCCTCCTTCCCTTCCTTCCTTCCTTTCTTCCTTCCTTCCTTCCATGTGTGTTTTACTGGAGATTGGGCCTAGGGCTTTGTGCACTTGAGACAAGGTTTTACCACTGAGCTATACCCCCAGCCCTCTTTTTAATTCTTAATTTGATACAGGATCTTAATGAAGTTGCCGCAGCTGGCCTTGATCTCACTCTGTGGACCAGGCAGGCCTTGAACTTGTGATCTGCCTGCCTCAGTCTCTTGAGTAACTGGCATTACAGCCCTGTGGCCCCAGACCCAGCTAAGAATATTTGTGTCTATACAGTTGATCACTCAGTGTATGTTGTATGGTCTGTTTGTATACTGTAAATGTCTCAATCCTACTGAGTCATTTAAAGGTCTGCCCTATTTATAAAACCAGCTTTTCTTGAACTCAGTATGAAAATATCAATGCAGATTCATCTTCAGAAGACTTTATGGGAAAGACCTCTGTAGTCCTCATCTCAGTAGGAATAAGTTCTTGCATTTATCACCCACATCACTAGCACCGCTGCCTGTTTCTTTTAACTAAATCAGTATTTAAAATCCCTTTCTGACCTTTTGAAAGCTGCTGTTCAATCTGTTACTGTAAAGTCCAGTTTTCTCAGGGCTGGAGAGGTGGCTAAGTGGTTAGAGCACTGGCTGCTTTCCTAGAGGACCCAGGTTTGATTACCAGCACCCTCACTGAGGCTCAAAACCATTCCCAAGTCCAGTCCCAAGAGATCCAACAATCTTCTCTGGCATCCGTGGGCACACACATGGTGCAGAGAAAGAATACTCTTACACGTAAATCCCAGATCTCTCTAGGTTTTCTGTTGTCTCACATTCCAGACATAAATTGCATAGACCCACCCAGGAAAGCTTTTGTCATGAGAGAGAAGGACAAAGATAGAACAAATAATAGAATAGTTCCAACGTGAGAGAGAAGACCCAGAGAATAGGACAGGGGAAACCTCCCAAACTACCCTAATGAAGAGGCTTGAAAAGTATCACCTGTTACAGAAAAGAACCCATAAGAAGAAAGCCAGCAGAGACTAAAGAACAACCCATCACAAACAAAAATTACAATCTACACGATACCTTTTAAGAAGGCTTGGTGGGAGTGAGTTGAATTTATGGACATCAATGAAATATTCAGATTTTTCTAGCCTCTAAGAGACAGATTAGTGTTCAAAAGCCCTTTCTGTGACGCCTAAAAGATATTTAAGCGAAAAGGGCCTTCGTTTTCCTCGTGCCTTCCCTCTGCTCTCCAAATGAGTGGGAAGGCATAGTGTGGCTGGAGTTCTCCAAATCAGTGTGTGTATGGGAAGCTGAGGAAGATGCACAGCCATGGTCTATCCTGGTGACATGCTGCGCCCTCTTGCTCGGCCTCTTTGTGCATGTTGCCTTCCAGTCTGCTTGAATGGGCATCTGTGTCCCGGGGCTGGCCTCTGTAGGATGTTCTTAGGAGGCAACTTGTTATTGAACTCTGTTACTTACAGTCACTGAATGGGGCTTGAAATCCAGCTTAGGGATGCTTTCCTGGAGTCTGAAGAGTGACAGGGTACCCCCTGCCTGTTACTTCTTTTATTGCTTTCTAATCCCAAGAAAGCTCATGTGGGTTTTGGAGCCATCCCTAAATGTCTTTTGCAAAAGTCTGTGTTTCTGTTCTTTGTACCTCAGGGTTACAATGAGAGGTTCACCCCACAAATGACACATTTGTGGAATATAGCTTTGCTGTACTTACTTTCTGTAACAGAATCATACTTTGGAAAAAAAATCCGGGAAAAGGTTTTTAAAGGATCTGTACTAAGGCAGGGGTGACAGCTCAGCCCACAAAGTTCTTGAGGCCCAAGCATGAAAACCCGAGTTCTGTCTTCAGAATGCATAGTAAAATCTGGGTGTTCAAAAAACCAAGTAATCCAATTAAAAAATGGGGTACAGAACTAAACAGATAATTCTCAGTAGAGGAATATCAAATGGCAGAGAAACACTTAAAGAAATGCTCAGCGTTCTTAGCCATAAGGGAGATGCAAATCAAAACAACCCTGAGATTTCACTTTACATACCCATTACATTGGCTAAGATCAAATGTTCAAGTGACAATACATGCTGGAGAGGATGTGGAGAAAGGAAAACTCTCCGCCATAGCTGGTGGGAATGTAAACTTGTATAACTACTTTGGAGATCAATCTGGCACTTTCTCAGAAAATTAGGAATAGTGCTATCTCAAGATCCAGCTATGCCACTCCTGGGCATATATCTAAAATATGCTCAACTATACAACAAGGACATTTGCTCAACTATGTTCATAGCAGCTTTATTTGTAATTGCCAGAATCTGGAAACAACCTATATGTCCCTCAACCTGAGGAATGGATACAGAAATTGTGGTACATTTACACAATGGAATATTACTCAGCTATTAAAAACAAGGAAATCATGAAATTTGCAGTCAAATGGTGGGAACTAAAAAGGATCATCTTGAGTGAGGTATCCCAGAAGCAGAAAGACACACATGGTATATCCTCACTCATAAGTGGATATTAGACATATAATATAGAATAATCACACTAAAATCTGTACACCTAAAGAAGCTAAGCAACAAGGAAGATGCTCAATCCTCATTTAGAAGGACAAATGCAATAGATATTGGAAACAGAAGACAGGGAACAGGACAGGAGCCAACCACATATGGTCTCTGAAAGAATCTACTGTTGGAGGTATCAAAGCAGAGGCTGAGACTCATAGCCAAACTTTGAGCAGAGTGCAGGGATCTTATGAAAGAAGGGGGAGATAGAAAGACCGGTAGGAGACAGGAGCTTCAAAAGGAGACCAACAGAGCCATAAAATCTGAGCCCTCTGGGCCATGAAGAGACTGATACCCCAGTCAAGGACAATGCATGGAGAGGACCTAAAACCCTGGCTCAGATGTAGCCCATAGACTCAGTATCCAAGTGGGGTCCCTAGTAAGGAGAGTGAGGACGGGGAGTCTTTTGGCATGAACTCAGTGGCAGGCTCTCTGATCACCTTTCCCTGGGGGTATGCAGCCTTGCCATGGCAGGTACTTTCAACCCCAGTGCTGAGGAGGTGAAGACAGGAGAATCCTTGAGCTCTGTAGTCTGTCCTAAATGGCGAGTTCTAGACCAGGTGAGAGACGCTGTATCAAAGAAAACGAGGTGATAGTGCCTGAGAAACCTAAGGTTGTTGACCTCTGGGCTCAACAGCGCACAGGTGCAGATGTACTCCTTTACTCTTACAGACAGATCCACACACTCCTCCGTCACACACACAGACACACAGATCCACACACTCTGTCAACACACACAGACACACAGATCCACACACT